>NC_064614.1:1289869407-1290169407 GCF_023898315.1 Schistocerca nitens
CTACATCAGTACCTCCATCCATATAAAACCTACAAACCACCAGAAATACCTCCATTTTGACAGCTGCTACCCATTCCATATCAAGAAGGCGCTTCCATACAGCCTAGCCACCCACGGTCGTCACATCTGCAGTGACAAACAGTCCCTCTCAAAAATACTGAGGGTCTCACTGAAGCCTTCAGTGACTGTAATTGTCCTCCCAACCTTGTACAAAAACAATTTTCCCGTGCCTTATCTTTCCAGTCTTCCGCCCCCTCCTGAAGTCACACAGTCCGGCCACAAAGAAGCATTCATTCTTAACTCAGTACAATCTGGGACTGGAGCGACTGAATTACATTCTCTGCCAGAATTTTGATTACCTCTTGTCATGCCCTGAAATGAGAAGTGTCCTGCCCACTATCCTTCCCACCCTTCCTACAGTGGTATTCCACCGTCCACCAAACCTACACAACACACTCATCCATCCTTACACAACCCCTCCTCCCAGTCCCTTACCTCATGGCTCATACCCCTGTAATAGCCCTAGATACAAGACCTGTCCAATATATTCTCCTACCACCATCTACTCCAGCCCAGTAATTAACATCACCTATCCCATCAAAGGCAGGGCTACATGTGAAACCAGTCATGTGATTTACAAGCTAAGCTGCAACCACTGTGCTGCATTCTATGTAGGCAGGACAAGCAACAAGCTGTCTGTCCACATGAATGGCCACATACAAACTGTGGCCAAAGAACAAGTGGACCACCCTGTTGCTAAACATACTGCCAAACATGATATCCCTCGCTTGTTAAAACTGTCTGCCCGACCGAGACTCGAACTCGGGACCTTTGCCTTTCGCGGGCAAGTGCTCTACCATCTGAGCTACCGAAGCATGAGTCACGCCTGGTACTCACAGCTTTACTTCTGCCAGTATATCGTCTCCTACCTTCCAAACTTTACAGAAGCTCTCCTGCGAACCTTGCAGAACTAGCACTCCTGAAAGAAAGGATACTGCAGAGACATGGCTTAGCCACAGCCTGGGGGATGTTTCCAGAATGAGATTTTCACTCTGCAGCGGAGTTCTGGAAACATCCCCCAGGCTCTGGCTAAGCCGTGTCTCTGCAATATCCTTTCTTTCAGGAGTGCTAGTTCTGCAAGGTTCGCAGGAGAGCTTCTGTAAAGGTTGGAAGGTAGGAGACGAGATACTGGCAGAAGTAAAGCTGTGAGTACTGGGTGTGAGTCGTGCTTCAGTAGCTCAGATGGTAGAGCACTTGCCCGCGAAAGGCAAAGGTCCCGAGTTCGAGTCTCCGTCGGGCACACAGTTTTAATCTGCCAGGAAGTTTCATATCAGCGCACACTCCACTGCAGAGTGAAAATCTCATTCTGGTACGATATCCCTCATCTCAAAGACTGCGTCACAGCCTGCACCATAGGGATCCTTCGCACCAACACCAGCTTTTCTGAATTGCACAGGTGGGAACTTTCCCTGCAATACATCCTATGTTCCTGAAACCCTCCTGGCCTCAACCTTCATTAGTCACTGTCCTCATCCATCCAGCGCCCTCCCTGTTCCCATTCCAGCACTACACAGCCATCATTTCACTACCACACCCTGTCTTTTAATTTGTTTTTATTTCTCTCTTTTCTGCAACTTACCCCCTCCCCACCTTCTCTCCTGCCCTCCGTCTAAACTGCAACACTTCACTGTCTGCCATGCCCACAATACTATCCCTCTCCCTCCCCACCCCAGCCTCTTCCTTACCACCACCCAGTCACCAGTCCCATCGTGCACTGCTGCTGCTGCTGCTGCTGCTGCTGCTGCTGCTGCTGCTCGCAGTGTGGTTTCAGTTCTCTGAGACTGCAGGTGTGTGTGTGTGTGTGTGTGTGTGTGTGTGTGTGTGTGTGTGTGTGTGTGTGTGTGTGTGTGTGTACTGCTGGCAAAGACCTTAATGGCTGAAAGCTATAATTGTGTGAATCTTTTTGTTGTGCCTATCGTAACTCAGCATCTCTGCTATATGGTGAGACACATACATCAGGAACATATGTACATAAAATATGAAACATTGGTAATACAATACATAATGCCTGTGAAATTAAAAAATTCCCATTACTTTTTGATCACCTCTTTCACAGTCACTACATTGCTGCCTCATGCAATTAATCCCAATTTCTTATCGTACACTTTTGTCTCATCTAAGATATTGGACAGAGTTTCCTCATCATTTTTGAACACATTTCCTAGCCTGAAAGCGTTCCAGCTTGTAATTCCACACACCAACACTATGAACTGGATGAGCCCACTACACAACTGCAGTTTACAATCAGTCAGCAGGACGCCACTGCTGTGAAGATGTATTTATTACAGAACATGCAAATACCTGGTTATGTTGCTGCTTTTTCAGCATTTCCAAATTTCCCCTCTGTAAATTTTGAATTTCATCAGAAGTCATTATATGATTGAGGATGCCAGTTAACTGCAGGCACCAAAAAGAAAAATAAAATAAAATAAAATAAAAAAATAAAAATAAAAAAATTAAAAAAAATTCATAGATAAAAACAAATATCAGAAATAAAGCAAGATCCAAATTTAAATATTTCTAAAAAACACTGCTACATGATGATGTAATAAACATTTGAAATACTGACGATTATTAACATCACGCAAATCGCCGAGCAGATGGCAAGTGTTGCCGTCGATGAGCCTGACGCGACTGCAGCTCTGGCCCTGGCCGACTCTAGCCTTCACTGCTGCTGTCGTGTATCTTATTGTGGTGCCTTGGAAGTACCTAATGAACACAACAAATTAATTAGATCTGTGTGTTACTTTATATTAATCTGCATGCAATAAAAGAAAACAATTTAAGAAAATTTCACTAAAACTTAATAGTTACAAAACTTGGTTTGAGGACTGTAGAACTTTCAAATCTCCTGATTTATGGTACACAAACAGTAGAAACAATTACCTCTGACCTATTGGCCAAGTAAGACCCCAAGGCACAGACAATGTTCCCTTCTGAATGAAAGAGATCATACTCTTAAAAGTTAGGAGTGAGGCATGTCCATGTAGCACTAGTTACCCTCATACTTGTAAATATACCAGTTTCTTGCAGCCATTGCTGTAGTCAAATGAAAATGGTATGTCAAGTCATAATTGTGACAGGTACTGACAATGATGTGCTCTTCTCAGTTTTTGTGTGCATGTACTGTGTCACACAAGATCTGAAAGTGGTTCAGTCTTTAAACTTATTTTACATCCAAATGGTGCACCTTCATATATGGGTTCATTACCAAACTTTTATCTTAGAAGTCCCCTACACAACTCTTAGGAGCCCATTATAGGAATTGTGGAACGCCCCTGCATAATGTGTGGTTAATGTTATAAATAATTTTCGCACTTTTCAACCACTACCACAACTTTCAACATCAATTTTCAAACTGATTTACATGGAAACTAAATTGTGTGATTGTTATATCTCACATTGTAGGGTAATCTATAGCAAAACTCTACAATTTGTTTCAGAATCTGTGTCACTTTGGGTTTATTTTGCATTTTTAGTGCTTCTTTCAAAATGTTATATTTAGATTAAAGTTCAGTCTTGATCACGTTATGTCTGTTTTAATGAGAAACCGGTTTCGGTTTTTTCTATAAAACCATCTTCAGACCCATTGGCTCCTTTGGGCTGGTAGGTGGAGCTCCCCTTGCTGCTGTGCAGTTGACTGCACAGCAGCAAGGGGAGCTCCACCTACCAGCCCAAAGGAGCCAATGGGTCTGAAGATGGTTTTATAGAAAAAACCGAAACCGGTTACTCATTAAAACAGACATAACGTGATCAAGACTGAACTTTAATCTAAATATAACAATTAATTGATCACTGTATTCCAGAAATGTTTACCAAAATCTTTCAAAATGGTTTCACAATGTTTGATCACCTGACTGTTGCCGAGACTGTTATACCTTAAGTGTAGTTTACCTAGTAACAAATGTTTTCTGGTCAGGTTTTCATGCCAGTGACTGATTTTAGAATCATTCAAATGAATCTACTGCAGAATTTGCCATAATCTGATTCAGGCACTTTTCACCAGTTTTGTGCTTTTGAAATAGGTTGCAGCTTGTGTGAATATTATGAGTTCTACATATTTACATGATGTATAATACTTTATAGCTGTTTGGAAGAAATTATTCATTCTGCAGTTACAGAGAGCAATGGCAAGTAAAATTATTAAATTTTTAAAATATATTACATAACATGGGACCTATGTGTTTACACATCAGTCATGCACCGTCTTCTACATTGAAACAGGAGGTGGCCTTTTACTGTTGTGAAATTTGCAGACAAATGGAGTTTATTTAATGTCTACATAATTATCTTTGTCTTGAAAATGGAAATTTTTGTTAGCTGCCAATAGCTTCTATTTGAAAATATTTTTAACCAATTTTTGACAGTACTACTCCCAAAAAATGATATCACTTACCCATTGTTTGTGTGTAGTAGATTAATAATGTAATATCGGCTATTAAATACAGTATTGAAAAGATTTTCCCTATGACAACACTTTTAAATTTGAATAGAATATTCCTAAGTACATGACCACATGATATATTGGAACAGTTTTTCACATTTGGAGCAATCTTATTTCTCTGGAGTAATTTTTGTAATTTTAGAATATGATTGCAATACACAGAGTGAACACAATAATTTCAAAATGGACTTAGGCTATTCTGAAAGTGTACTGCCCTACTCGAAACTGAAACGAAAATTAAATAAATAAAAACATCAAAAACAGTATTGCAATTTGTTTTTCCTCTTAAAGGCAAGTCCTGTAATATTGTAAAATGATATGCCAGAAGCATGTGTTTAGTTTCTAATAATTACACAAGATTATAGTTCGTGTGTTATTTTACAGTGTTTCTTTTTTTTAGTTTTTCATAACATTAATGAAATTATTTGTCTTTTTGAATGCATCTTTATGCTATTTGAAATTCACATGCAATTTTGCAGAATTGTGAAACTTTTTGAAACTTGTGAATGGATGGCTTATGATCATGCTATGATAACTGTCGTTCATAAAATATGGACGAAAAAGCATGCACAACTCAGACAGCACAAATTTATCTGCTTCACAATAAACAACCCATTCATATCACGACAGCCACACCAGTCCGAATGTGCAGGGCATTGATGTGAGTGCGCATGCAAGAAATCAGCACTAGTGGAGTGTGACTGGGCATTCTGATCTGCTTTCACATCTGGCACATTGGCCTCCACTTCTGGCTTTATCTACTTTCATGTCCAGGCAATTTGCCTCCACTGTCATAAGTAGTACATTGCAATCTAACAGTGTAAGTGCCCAAGGGTGTATGGTGTCACAAGCTATTTCTAAACTCTGGAGCCTAAGGTTTCCAGGTAGGAGCTCTGGCATGTGCAGTTATCTTAATTATCATGTAACTAACTTTAAATTTTGTAGGGCTCTGTATATGTTACTTGATTAATTAATTAATACAAAACAGTGTGGTGTCAAATGTAATAATATCTTAATTGTGTCTTATCATGTGTAAATGCCAATTAATCTTGCATCCATTCCACAGACTGATGGATCATTGGGTAGAACTGGAGAAAGCAATTGGTATATAAATGGTCCCTTTCTACCTAATAATATGTGCTCAGTCATATTATGGCCATCTGACTGTACAAAAATAAATCTCTTAATGGCGTCATCAACTCAACCAGATGGACTGTTTTGAAAACAAATATATATTCTCAACATACTTTTCCAACTCTACGTATCAGCTACTAAAAGAAATAGCAACAGGAACTGGAGGAGTGACATTTGAAGGATATAGTGATGACACAGCAGTACCACTAACTGATGAGCTTTTGGTTTTGTGGCACAAAAACAACTAGGGTCATATGCACCCATGTCAAAACTCTAGGACTCAAAGACAAACAGAGGAGTTAAAAATGACTGCAAATCAATCATAGTCAATGGAAGAGAAGACAGCTAAAACAGGGAGTGGAGAAAGGTCTATAAAATACACCACAGACAGAGGACTGGAGGTCCAGAACCATAAATTAAATGGCCTTTACCATATTGCTAAAGTGGATAAAAAGTGAAACGTGGTCAATGGGTGTTAACTCTAACAGCAAACACCAATGAGAAAGCAAGTGGTTAAAAAATTGCATTCCATTATGAAAATGGTACACCACCAAATGTTGGACACAATGTGCACAAAATGGTGGGGGAGCATCACTTGACAATGGTGATGGCTGAAAAGACACTGCTCAATACACAAGTAAGTTAAAATGAAGGAGGTCTTACAAGCCCATGGGAGCAGATTAATAACACACAGCTTGTTCCCATGAAGGGAGGGCCAGTGGCGATTACAAAGTGAGAGCACCTGCTTACAGATGGCTACACAGAGATAGTTGGAGGGTAAGTAAGAACTAGTAGGCTGAGGAACAACGATTGCAGTCTTAGCAGCAGCGACAGTGGCCCGGTTTCCTATCAGACTGCCGTGACCAGAAACCCACACAAACATCACAGTGGCTCCATCAAAAAGGGAGCAGGTGACAGCTTTCCTGGACCTGTTGTGCTAAGGGATGGATGGTGAGCAGCAGAGGCTTTGAAGGTCATTGACAGAGTCAGGGCAGATAATGCAGTTGGAAAGCCTGTGACTCCAGACATACTGTGTGGCCTGATACAGGGCAAACAGCTCTGCTGTAAACACTGAGCAATGTTCTGAAAGCCAATACAAGAAAACGGCACCACCAATGACGGTGGCGCACCCAAAACCACACTCAGTCCAAGAGCCACCAGCGTACACAAAGGTACTATCACAAAATTCCATGCATAGGTTGTGAAACTGAAGGCAATAAAGTCAGGCTGGACTAGTGTACTTATTGAGTGAATGAAGGAGAAGGTGAGGGTGAGTATAGGCCATTGCATGAAGCCAAGGTGGTGAAGAGTTTGCACCCACTGGGAAAGTTGTTCATAGTGTGAAGCTAATCTGCCACAGCAAGAGGCAAAAGCAAACTCCATAAGGTAACAGAGAAGAGGGACACGCCACATACTCGCGATGCAAGGAGACATCAAAGAATGAGGCACACAATAGGTGGCCATGCATGGCAGACAAACGGCATGCATATCTGCTGAGGAGAAAGTCACAACATTAGGGCAGCCAAAGTTCAGTAGCTTCTGCATACTGACTTTCAAATGGGCTAGTGTAAAAGGCACCAGTACCAAATGGATCCCACAGTGGTGAATAATATTGAGATGGTGTAAGAGGGATGGATGTGCAGGTGCATAAATGAAACACCCATAATCCAGTATCAAACAAACAAGTGATCAGTACAAATGGAGGAAAGTGGTTCAATCTGCACCCCGGGACATGACATTGAAGATACATAGGGCATTGAGGGACCGTATACTGCGGGCTGCCAGGTAAGACATGTGGGAGGACCAAGAGTGTTTTCTATCTAGCATGGGCCCCAGGAATTTCATAGTTTCAACGAATGGAAGAGCAACAGGCCCAAGATGTAATGATGGTGGAAGAAACCAACTGAGCCATGAGAAATTCATACCAATGATTTTGTCAGTGGAAAAATGAAAGCCAATGTCAATGTTCCATGAGTGAAGATGACAGACATTATCACTGAAGACGCTGCTCAATGACAAGTCCTAGATAACTGCAATAAATGGCAAAATCGTAACTGCAATAAATGGCAAAATCGTAACTGCAATAAATGGCAAAATCGTAACTGCAATAAATGGCAAAATCGTAACTGCAATAAATGGCAAAATCGTAACTGCAATAAATGGCAAAATCGTAACTGCAATAAATGGCAAAATCGTAACTGCAATAAATGGCAAAATCGTAACTGCAATAAATGGCAAAATCGTAACTGCAATAAATGGCAAAATCGTAACTGCAATAAATGGCAAAATCGTAACTGCAATAAATGGCAAAATCGTAACTGCAATAAATGGCAAAATCGTAACTGCAATAAATGGCAAAATCGTAACTGCAATAAATGGCAAAATCGTAACTGCAATAAATGGCAAAATCGTAACTGCAATAAATGGCAAAATCGTAACTGCAATAAATGGCAAAATCGTAACTGCAATAAATGGCAAAATCGTAACTGCAATAAATGGCAAAATCGTAACTGCAATAAATGGCAAAATCGTAACTGCAATAAATGGCAAAATCGTAACTGCAATAAATGGCAAAATCGTAACTGCAATAAATGGCAAAATCGTAACTGCAATAAATGGCAAAATCGTAACTGCAATAAATGGCAAAATCGTAACTGCAATAAATGGCAAAATCGTAACTGCAATAAATGGCAAAATCATAACTGCAATAAATGGCAAAATCATAACTGCAATAAATGGCAAAATCATCAATGAAAAGGGAGCCAGAGATGCCCAGTGGGAGACAGGCTGTTGTAGGGTTAGTAGTGATAGCAAAGAGGAGGACACTTAGGATCAAACTCTGAGGCACACCGTTTTCCTGGATAAAGATGTCGAACAAGGCAGAATCTACATGTACCTTGAAAACTTGGGACTTGTAAAAATTCCTCAAGTAACCAGGGCAAGCAGTCATAGAAACCCCATGTGTAGAGCATACGGAGGATACCAGTCCTCTAGAAGGTATTGTAGCATTTCTCCAAAGCGTAGAACACAGCCACAATCTGGTATTTCTACAGAAAACTTTCTTGACATGGATGGACAAAGTGACAAGATGCTCAATTGCAGAATGGCACACTCAAAATCCACACTGTGCAATGGTAAGTAAATTGCACGACCCAAACCACCATACCAGCCAGGCTCGAGTCATATGTCCCATCACATTTCAGACAACTTGTCAGAGAAATGGGGTGGTAGCTAGAAGGAAGGTGTTTGTTCTTATCAGGCTCAGGTATGGGTATGACAGCAGCTTCATGCCAGTTTCTAGGGATGTGCCCTCTGCTTAGATGCACTCCAACATATTAAGCAGAATGTGCTTGCCTGCAAGAGAAAGGTGCTGGAACATCTGAATTTGAACAATGTACGGTTATGAGGCGGAGGATTGGGACGAAGTGAGAGCATGACCTAGCTCCCTGGTAGTAGAGGTGGCATTGTAGCACTCACACTTTGAGAACAGAAATGTATCACCCTCACCTACTCTGCTTGTTTCTGATGAAGGAAGGCAGGGTCACAGAGGAAGGAGCTCAAAATTTCTGCAAAATGGCAGCCCAAGATGTTGGAGATAGCAATAGGGGCTATGATGATCTCATCTGCTACTGTCAGGAAGGAACTTTGCAAATGAATCTTGATCCTGGAGAGCGATCGGATGTTGACCCATATGACAGAAGAGGTAGTGGAACAGTTAAAAGAACTAATGGAAGAAATTTAGCTAGCTTTTTTGCTGTCCCCAGGAACAGAAAACAGTGCATATATATTTTTATAGTGAATGCATTTTTCCATCAAGGTATGGTGGTTGAAAATGATGAGAGCATGGCTCCATGTGCAAAATGCGCCACAGCAGGCCTCAATCCACCAAGGGACCAGGATGCAGAGTGGTATGGATGAAGTGCAAGGAATGCAACATCCTGTGGTGGTAAGGGGAACGTTTGTAAGATATCTCACCTGGTCATCACAACTAGGGAAATAATGTTCATCAAAGGTAACCAGGGAGGAGTAAAGCATCCAGTTGGCCTTAATAAGCTGCCATTTGGTCACACACAAAGGTAGAATAGGAGTCAGCAAAAGGGTAACACACGGGAAATGGTCACACGAGTGCGTATCAAAGAGATCAGACCACATGAGACAATGGGCAAGTTGGTTGGTGCAGGAGGAGAGCTCCAAATGAAATGAAATGAAATGAATGGAGTCTGAAAGGAATGTGGGTGCTCCTGTGTTACAGCAGAAGGGGTTAAGTTGATTAAGAACATCAGCCAAGAGGGCACCTCTTGGACAGGTTCTGAGAGAACCCCAAAGGGGATGGTGCATATTTAAGTCACTGAGCAGCAGAAACGGTTGAGGTAGCTGCCCCATAAACTGCAGCATGTCTGCCTGGTGATACTGAATGACAAAGGGGTGTAAATGGCACAAACGGAAATGGTGAAGGAAGGAAGGAAGGAAGGAAGGAAGGAAGGAAGGAAGGAAGGAAGGAAGGAAGGAAAAGGCGAATTGCAACAGTTTGAAGGCTGTTAGTCAGGGAGATGGGCTGACCATGAATATCATCCTGTACAAGCAGCAGGACTCTCCTGTAAGATGAAATGCTGACCTAGGATGGGAGGGGAAGTTGTCATTAAAACAAACCTGGAATAAATGTGGGAGCTCAAAGCAATCGTGAAGGCGCAATTATGTTTCCTAAAGGCAGATAATAAGTTGGTGCTAGCCGTAAATTCTCTCTGTTAGATTGAAAACCATGAACATTCCATTGGAGGAGAATCGTGACAAGGAAAAAATGAACAGTTTGCCACACCTGAACACAAGCCTTCGAAGACTACAGAGCACAGAGGCAGGATCATCCTGCTCCTCGACATCTAGAGAATCATCGGCATGTTTCTGCTGTCTGCCTGTGGAGTCCAGGGCAGAGTGATGCTCGGTGTTGCGCACTGGTGACATGGATGTTGGCCGTGCAAGGGTATCATGTGGTGACACCACTGAAGGGGAAAACTCATTTGCCTTTCTTTGACTACTTCTAGCTTTTTCATTTTGCAAATGGAGGCTTGAGTCGGTCGGCTGGAGAGTCTTGGGAAGTCTTTGCAGGAGTATTCCTTCTGTCCTTCCTGGCCTGCTGGTTGTGTAGTTGATGACTATGCCCCCACAAGGAGAGCGTTTGGTGGCGTTTTACACAGCCAGACAGGGAGAAGAGGATGCTACTCTTATGCTGGGTGATTTTACAGTAGTGATGCTAAATTTTGAAGCTGCATGTCTGCTCGGCCATGTCCTTCATGGAGTGAAATGTCACAACAACAGTACTGTAGATGCCAGGAGATAGAACACAGAGTTTCTGACTAGTCGACAACTTACAAGTGACTGGGTAAGGCCCTTTCTCCTTCACCCGGGTCTCCCATATAGCCCACTCATCAAGATACATGGTACAAATGCAGGAGGCAGAGGCAAGGTCACCATTGCAGTTCACGTAGCAGGGAGGAGGTGGACAATCACCCTCGTGAGCATCCCTACCACAGGTTACACATTTGGCTGGGTGCCAACAGGACTCTCGAGTGTGGTTGTAATGATGACACTGGTAGCAGCACATCAGGTATGGAATATATGTTCTGACTGATAACTTCATAACCTGCTTTGATCTTTGATGGAAGAACCACTCTATCAAAAGTGAGAAACAGGGTGAGTGTGGGTGTGGGATCTCTCCCACCAACACCAGCATTTCTGAACCACAATACATCTTATGTTCCCATAACCCTACTTGCGTCAAACTTCATTAGTCACTGTCCTCATCCATCCACCCCATCCATATTCCCATTCCAGAACTACACAACTGTCAATCCACCATGACACCTAGTCATTTCATTTCTCTCCTTTTCCGCTATTTCCCACCTCCCCACTTCTCACCAACCTGCCATCTGACTTGCAGGACTTCACTGTCTGTGTGTGCATGCGAGTGGTGCACTCACGCACACACATATGGGTGTCTAGTGTTGACAAAGACCTTAATGGCTGAAAGCTTTAATTGTGAGAGTCTTTTGCTGAGCCTATCTGTGTCTCAGCATGTCTGCTATATGGTGAGAGGCAACTTTCCTTCTCATAATAAGCTCAAACATTTGACTTCCTTATCTCAGTCCTCACTTGTTTCTTCCATTTTATATTTTGATTTCCAACATTATGCTCAGATATTTAAATGATGTGACTGTGTCAAGCAGGACACTACTAATGCTGTATCCAAGCATTACAGGTTTGTTTTTCCTAGTCATCTGCAGTGACTCACATTTTTATTATCAGCTGCCATTTGTCACACCAACTAGAAATTATGTCCATGTCATCTTGCATCATCCTATACTCACCCATCTTTGATGACTTGCAGCCTATGCCCAATGAGACTTTATGTTGACCAAGCAGTTAAGGAAACCCCATATATATTTGGAGTAGGAATGTCCACATGCAAGCCAAACACCATTGGCAGGGTGGGGGGGGGGGGGGAATCCAAATCAGTGTACATGAATAGCTAAATTTTCTAAGGTCACCATAAATATGTCCTCCAGAGACTACGTAACACAATTCAGCAAGTTCATACGAGTGGGGGCTGAGGTGGTACTTTGCAGCCCTTTCATCTGCTGTAGCTTTTTGGCCACTTGAAATCATGTTGACATATTTATTGATCCATGCCATCCTCTGCTGTGCCTAGCGACCTCACTGGATGTATTTATAACTACACTGATTGATCCATCTTACATCCAGTGGAATAATAAGGAACCTTATTTAATAATTGTAGCAAGAGATACATCACAGATATTGGTCTAACCTACAGTTAAAGGCAACAAACATGGTTGTGAGTGACACTTCATTTCATAATAATTACGAACATGGGACTCTACACCTAACTTTCTCTACTGTATGTCTTTCATGTCTTCCATGACTTATCAACCAGCAAGATTCTTTTCTTTCTATTTGCTATGTTTATGACTAACACTAATGATATTCCAAAGAGTATGCTGCATCCCATTTTAACAAAGTTCATTGTGGCACATGCCTGCTTATTTCAGGCAATAAATCAAACTGTTTGTTAACCTGAACTTCCAATATGATTTCTGTATTTATTTCCTTTTACTTGTCACTTCTTACCCTTTCCCAGTTCCCATCATGTTTTCCTTCAGCAGCCTATCCAATTCTAGCTACATGATTACTAGTTTTGCATAATGTACGCTAATACTTGTCCTCTTCTCTCTCCTACCCAACCCACAGTTACGTGGGAGAGCATCATCAAGTACTTTATTGCTACTTGTGACCAAACTCACAAACTGATCCATAATCATTCCAAGTCTTATTAAAGAGGTGCCTATATTATACCAATAGCTACATTTACAAAGAACATTAATTCTTGAGTAACAGAAGAAACACACAAACTGCCATGCAGGTAACATTACAACATTGCAAAGACAAGCACTAAACAGAACTTAGAAATGCCATGCAAACACCATTATCTACAGGCAGACATGTTTTCATATCTAGGAATATAAATACAAATGTCAGTAAGAATATACGATCAGCAAATGACCTGCAAACTCAGTAATATGGTGCTGTGATCAACATACTGGACACTCTGTCAAGATGACAGCAGTTTTCTCTCTGCCTGGCTATCCAGACTTAGGTGTTCTATAACTTCCCCTAAAACACTCTAGGCAAGTACAAGCCTGACTTTCTTACCCATCCTCTCTCAGTCCAAGATAGAGTTCAATTTCAAATGGCACAGGATATTCAACCCTAGTCTGCTTTCATTCCTTTCTCCCTCCCTTACTTCTTATCTTAACTGAATACCCACCTCTAACAATATACTACTACTTCTAGCAGTGACTCACATGTCACACTTCCACACTTAAGGATTTTTTTGGTGTGAAGATGCCTAAATGGTTAAATGAAGAGACTAGATCTTTGTACAATCCTGCCCAGTCTTTATATAACTATACCACCCTAGAGAAGTCCAAAATTCATGTCTCATTAAACTCAATAAACTCATTTTAATAATGGAAGCAGCCAAACCACTATGGAAGCTACAGCAGCAAAATACGGAAGTCACCAGCGGCCTGTTGAGATCTACAAAAATTGTGTCCCAGTGGTGGATTTAAAAACCAGAAAAGAATCTGCCCATATGTGGCACGTAATTCACTGCCAGGTTTGAAATAAAATGTCCCTGGCAAATTGTGGCATGCACCCCAAGTCTCTTTCAGTGAGGATATTTTCACAATCACTGTTAATATGCTGTGCAACAGGTCTGTGAATGGTATAGCATTCCAAGGAGACATTAAAGAGGATAGAGCCACTTTTTAAATGACTGTTCCAGAGGACACTATTTGCTTTTTACTTCTCTCTATCTTCTATAAAATATATCTTACAATCTTGTTTTGATTACTAGACATACTCAAATCTGTTTTGAAATAGGGCTCACTCCTTCACATCCAATGAAAAACAGGTACCTGACAATATTTCACTAAATATGTGTAATACTACTAATTTATATAAGGATAACCACTAGTGGAGCTAAATAACTGAGCCACATGAAAAACACGTTACATAGAAGTGCTCAAACTGAGGGTTTTTTTTTTTTTTTTTTTTTTTTTTTTACGGCCGATGACCGCAAACAATAGTTTATAATGCTATTCAATGACACTTAAGTCTTGCATAGGCTTTGCTACAGTTTTAAAATGTGTTTCATTTTAGAATACATTAAAGGATATGTATCCTTGATAATTAAAATAGGAAATTACTATTTTGTTGTAAACCACACATTAGACTCTATATTTTTGGAATTGTGTAACTTTATTCTCATCAGTCATTTGTATATATTTTTGGGTTGTTCCAAATTGGAAGTTTTTTAATATTTTGAATCGTTTATTTCATCACCACCTCTATGATAATTGCATATGGACTGCAAGCTGACTGTTATGCTTCCAACACAATGGTTTCACCCTGTGGGTTTGCCCATCCTTGGCCCACAGGTGGGTCTCCACTAGAGTGTACTTATGAATACCACAAGGACATCAATGTTATGAACATGATACAGTATACAAACAGTTTGTTAATACGTGAATAGTTAGATGTACCACCAAGGGGAACCAGCAATATGTCTGAGCAGCACAAACATCAGGTAACAGAGGTCACTGCTATCAAGGAAACACGTTCCACCCACATGTCATTTGGTTATGTACATGTTTTCACCTGCTGAAAATGTGCTGGCTAAATCTCATAGTCACAAACCTCAACTAGAAAAGACCAGCCAAGATGCTCCATTCTACACCAAATTGTCACTGCACTGCATCATGGTATACTACACAGTATCTACGAAGCTGCGAGCAAGGTGTACATCATGGAGGCATATGTGAACAGACCGCAAGTAGAGTTGGTAAAGGGAAGGACTCCAATTCGGAGAGAAGGGACCACACGAAAACTGCAATCGTTAGCCCTGATCTGGGCTGCCGATACGGGAGATGGAATGCCGTGGGCAGGAAAAGGTTATCATATCTAACTGGCGAGCAGTTGCGCACATCTGATCTGCAGTGAAGGGGCACCAGCCTCCACCAGTACGCTGGTTGGTCACCGGACTCGTCCTAAAAGCTCCTGTCGCTGATCAAACCCCACAGTGGTTCACAGGGTCGAGTAAATGCACTGCTGAAGGCACTGTCAAACCATAAACCACACTCCAATAGTCAGTACGAGATTGAACAAGGGCATTGTAGAGCTGCAGCAGCGTACAGCAATCTGCATACCAATTGGTGTTGCTCAAGCAATGGAGGGCATTGAGGTGCTGCCACCACTTCTGCTTAAGCTGATGAAGATGAGAGGGCAAAGTAAATCGAGTGTCGAAAACCAGACCTACGAATTGATATGTCTCCACTACACTGAGTGCATCATCATTAAGATAAAGTGTCAGTTCCGGATGAAAGGCATGATGCAGACAGAAGTGCATGACACACGACTTTGCTGCTGAAAACTGGAAGTTGTTGGCTACAGCCCATGACCGCAGCTTGTGGATGGCTCCCTGGAGGTACCGCTCAGCTAAAACAGTACTGGAGCACCAATTCAAAACGCACAAGTTGTCTGCATACAGAGAAGGTGAGATGGAGAGCGCGACACCCGCTGTTGGACCGTTAATGACCAATAAAAATAGGGAGACACTCAATACAGAGCCCTGTGGCCTGGATATGGATGGAACTATGGGAATCAACAACTTGGACACGGAAATTATGGAGCAGTAGGAAGTTTTGGATTAAAATTGGGAGTGGTCCCCGGAGACCCCACTCACAATATGTGGCAAGGATATGACTTCGGTAAGTCATGTCGTATGCTTTATTTAAGTCAAAAAAGACAGCAATCAGGTGTTGGCATCTGAAAAAGGCTGTTTGGATGGCAGACTCTATGGACAAAAGTTGTCAGTGGTAGAACGGCCCTGGCGGAAGCCACCCTGACATGGAGCCAGCAATCCACATGACTCCAGGGCCCAACCCAACCGCCAACATAACATACATTCTTGCAGCTTACAAGGAAGGTTGGTGAGGGTTATGGGCCAATAGCTATCCACATCAAGAGGGTTTTTACAAGGGTTTAAGCACCGGAATGATTGTGCTCTCCCACCACTGCCATGGAAAGACACTATCACAACAAAGACTTTGAAGATGATGAGAAGATGTCGCTTGTAGTCAGATGAGAGATGTTTAAACATCTGGCTTTGGGTGTGATCAGGCCCAGAAGCTGTGTCGATGAAATGTGCAAGGGCACTGAGGAGCTCCCACTCTGTAAATGGTGTGTTTTAGGATTCAATGCAGCATGTAGTGAATGAGAGGATGTTCCCTTCCAGCTTCCGTGTGAAAGTGGATGGATAGTTCTCTGGCACAGGACTCGGCACAAGGCTCACCAATCGTGTTTGTGTCAGTACAAAATTTGCCATTTATGGTAACAGCTGTTGTGGCCTGGTACCTGAAAAGACGTTAGATCTCTGCCCAGACTTGGGATCGCGCCGTGTGGCACCCGATGGTTGAGACGTATCTCTCCCAATACTACTACTTCTGTTGCTTAATAAGCTAGTGTACACGTACACACCAATACACCTTAATTGCTTCAGCAACTTCTGGCGACCACCAAGGGACTGACTTTTGCCTCAGGCACCCTATAGAGCGAGGAACTGTATTTTATGTTGCAGAAACAATTGTGCTGGTCACTTGCTCAACCATCACTTCGATGTGACTATGTGGCATGGATTCGGTGGTGACAGCAGAGGTGAAAGTTCCTCAGTCTGCCTTGTTCAAAGCCCATCTGGGCATGTGTCCATGTGCCTGACACTGGGGCAGTGACTGGATGATGGGGAAGTGGTCACTACCACACAGGTCTTCATGTCCTCTCCATTGGATAGATGGGAGAAGTCCTGGGCTGCAAATTCATAAATCAATGGCCGAGTAACTACCATGAGCCACACTGAAATGTGTAGGGGGCCCAGTACTTAAGAGGCAGACATCGAATTGCAACAGTCAAGTTTCATTATCTCTGCCTTGGCCAGTTAGCATGGACCACCCCACAAGGGGTTATGGACATTTAAATCCCCCTGAAGTAGGAAAGGTTTAGGGAGTTAATCAATCATTGCAGCTAAAATGTTGAGGTGTACTGCAACATCTTGAGGAAGATATAGTCTGAAGACAGTTATTTCCTGCATCATCCTAATTGTGACATCCACAGCATCAAGAGGGGGTTTGAAGCACACATTTACTACACTCCGAGTTTAGGACTTAAACGCAAACTCCACCAGTCATTCTATTATAGTCACTACGGTTCCTGTGATATCCCTTATAGACACGCAGGGCAGGGATCCACATTGCTGTGAACCAGGTTTCCTGTGGGGCAATGCAGATACTAGGTGTAAAGTTTAACAGTTGCCGTACCTCAGGCAGGAGGTGGACAAACCACCGCAATTCCACTGGAGGATGACATCATGAGCCTGGGAGGCATGGAGCATTCAATGAGGCAGTTTACGACTGAGGCACCTGCTGCCACCGATTTATTGCCCGAGCAGATTATCCATTGTGTCTGAGGGTCTGGCAAGATCTAGGTCCTCTGTGGACACCAAAATCTCCACCCCATCCTCAGCCGCAGAGCTTATAGGTAGCAGAGGTGTTGGTGCCACCACAATTTCCTTGGTCTTAGGCATTTTATTTTTGGATTTCTCTCGCTGCTCCTTAGGTTTCGTAGGCTGGGAGGACTTCACTGGCTCAGTATACAGGACTGAGGATGAGTGTGAAGCCGTATGACCAGCTGCTTTTGGTATCTTCAGCCACTCGTGGTTGTTGTCTTTCCCACTAGAAGAAACCTGGGAAGGGAGGGTCACAAAGGACACCTTTCCTAGCTAGTGTAGCTGAAGAACACTTCTCTGGAATAGAAGTGGTGAAGTATGCCCCCGATGGTTGGGGGAATGGGGGGGGGGGGGGGGGGTTGCTGCTGAATTAGTTCACACAGGTGCAACAGGGAGGGAATTGCCCCCACCATCAAGGAAGCACGTGTAGTCTTCCAGCTCTGAGTGATGACAAGGGTTGGCATAGCTGATGGTGCCAGAACCGTTGTAGCAGCAGTGTAAGGTGATGTCATATGCACAGGATACAGGAGTTAAAATTTTCTCTTGGCCTCAGTGTAGGTCAGTCTGTGCAGGGCCTTGTACTAGACAATTTTCCTTTCTTTCTGAAGAATCCCGCAGTCAGGTGAGCAAGGTGAATGGTTCTATCAACAGATGACACAGATAGGAAGCGGGGGCAAGGAGTACTGGGATGTGATGGGCATCTGGTATCTCGGCATGTGATGCTGGATGTACTGCGGGAAGACATATGGCCAAACTTCCAGCACTTAAAGCACCGCATCTGGGGAGGGATACAGGGTAGACCATCACCTTGACCTTCTTGGGCAATGTATCACCCTCAAAGGCCAAGATGAAGGCACCACTGGCAACCTGATTATCCCTCTGACCCTGGTGGACACACTGGACGAAAAGTACACTTCACCGCTCTAAATTGGCATGCAGCTCATCGTCGGACTGCAAATGAAGGTCTCTGTATAATATGATACCCTGGACCATATTTAAACTCTTATGGGGCGTGAGGGTTACAGAAACATCCCCCAGCTTGTCGCAAGTGTGAAACTCCTGTGCCTGGTCAGAGGATGATGTTTTAATCAAGACTGACCCAGATCTCATTTTGGACAAGCCCTACACATCCCTGAACTTGTCCTCTAAATGCTCAACATAAAATTGAGGCTTCATCATAATGAAAGAATCCCCATCAGCTCTAATGTACAACGTACCGGGGCAAATAAGATCTGCTGCCATCTTTAGCCTGACATTCCTCCCATTGAGTGGCTAGTGAGGGGAATGATTTGGCGTCATACTCCTGTGCATTGAACTGAGGTCGTGATCACTTAGAGACTGCTGGTGTTTCACCACCATCAAGAGATCATGGACTATGCTTCATCATGTGTCATCCTCCAGGATGCCACCCACTCCGACCAAGGACCCTCCCCATGGACACCACCCAGCCGCTGCAAAGGCCACCTGACAGGATGGCCATTGCCGGGAGTCCCGATGCCCCATGGAAATGGGCATCTACTCCTTGGAATACGTGGGGAGTTAACGGTGCAGGCATCAGCAGAGCAATCCTTGTGTGGTCAGGGGGCTACAACCAACAGGGTACATGGCGGCCCCACCACAACGAACTGGCTACTTTGCTGGGTATCAGGTGCAAAGAAGTCCATGGTCATCATCAATGCAGAAATCGACACTGCAAAGTGCATGGTGGAATTGCATCCAGGAAGGTGTCCTTGCCCAAGAGATGGAGAATGGTCATGACTGCTATGTGATGATGAGAAAGTGGGCTAAAGATCGCAATGCACATTGGACACCATGCACCTTGTAAAGGCCTTCCCCTGTTGGCTCACTCTTCAGGATAATTTTGAAGAATGGAGGTCAAACCTTACAGGGGACCATTACATGAAGGCTAAAGGTGTGAAACTCTTTAGTTGCTCTTATGACAGGTGTATTCTAATCCCCGGACCCACAGGGGTGAAAATTGTAAGAGTGAGCAAAATATAATACAGAAACCTAGGTGCTAGTTCATTTAGGAACTATGCTGTTCAAATGTCTCTAATGCAGTTAAATTTTTACATCAATATTTGCTATGATATGGAGACAAATGGTGGATTGCATACCTGTTATACCTGTTCAGTGAATTGAACCTATTTTGCAGAAACACCACCCAGAACTAACATGTAATTGTCGATTATTCTTTTTTCCTGATTATTGATTTTTCAAGCTGATTTCACATTTTTTAACCTAGATGTTCAGAGAAATAAGAATTTAAAAGTGATCATTTTACAAATACATACCTCATGTGCTTGTACTGAATTAATACTTTATATATCTGTGTGTGGTAGCATCTGCGCCTTTGTGCGTGTTGATAAAAAATGCTGCTGATAGAAAAACATGTTCTTCAGTAATGTAGTGACTACTGGGTTAGCCTCCAAAATGGAAATAGTGTCATATCTACGCACTGTATTTGTGGTGTCACCGCTAGACACCACACTTGCTAGGTGGTAGCTTAAATCGGCCGTGGTCCATTAGTACATGTCGGACCCGCGTGTCGCCACTGTGTGATCGCAGACCGAGCGCCACCACATGGCAGGTCTTGAGAGACGTACTAGCACTCGCCCCAGTTGTACGGACGACATTGCTAGCGACTACACGTACGAAGCTTTTCTCTCAATTGCCGAGAGACAGTTAGAATAGCCTTCAGCTAAGTCCATGGCTACAACCTAGCAAGGCGCCAATTGTATCAGTGCATGTATCTTACGAGTCTCATTTGTATAGTCAAGAGAGATGTATCACAAGGAGTGATTAAAAGTTAAGTATATTCCAAAGCTACGTATTTTCTTTATAGCAGTCATAACGTATCCTGTTCCAGACTTGACACCAGTCGGTGTGTGTGTACGCGTGCCTTTCGGCTTCCTTGTCAGTGTGGTGTAGCTAGCTTGTTACGCCACAACAGTATTAATAGGCAATGGTATTGCACATGATCAATGTAGATTTGAAAAGTTCCACATGCAAGAGATCCAATGGCTACTTCAGCACTTGCATGGCCACCATCACGTCCATTTGTTCTGTTTCAGTGATGAACCAATGATTGTTCACCTTTGAAGTCGAGTAGTGCCAGTTACGGTAAAATCTTAAATATTACCAAATCTGTAACATCAGACTTCTATTTTTATTATTGAATTAAATCCAAACAGATTAGTAGGTGCAGTGGAATTCCAGATCAACAGAATCTTCCCCTTGATGCAAAGAAGTTTTCAAAAAGTCTCAATGCCCAGGAAAATTAGAAATATTTTTACTGCTTTTCCTTTTTATCCCAAAAATTTGTAACTAATTATTCCAAAATTTTCGTTCTGATACCCAAATTATTATTTTAATGAGTGGAATCTCTCTTCATCATGCAACCCTAGCATCCTATGAGGCTCCTTTTGAAGAGAGCTTAAGGCTGTGATTAAGATTGTGGTCAAGTCAATTGCACTTTGGTCTGCACAACGTCACAGTTTCTTGTCAACTTCCATAACAGTGCAACTAATAAGCAAAATGGGAAGAAGAAAAACAGCAAGCGTTTGTAAATACACATCTGTATCCAACAAGAAAAGTTAATTTAAAAAAATGATAAATGAAGAATGGTCATAATTAGGTGTAACATTGCTTCAGCTATACCTGAGTCCTTCGAAGTGGAGGTTGCCTGCCTCCAATACAGGGAACCAGTCTACCAGTGTTATTTCTTCTTCCTGAAATAAATTTGTTCTGTTTAACTTCTATAATCACAAATAAGCAAATTTACAAAAATTTCATAACATTACACTATACCATATTTGAAGCAATTTGCCAATCATTGCATCATTTCAAATTCTTATCAACACGTGATGTGTTCATGCCGTACTTCATAACAGGTAACTGTCATCTGTGAAAAGACTGACAATATTGATTGTCTGGTCATCACCATACTATGTAATGAGGATCATTACACACTTTCCTTGCTGAAAGCTAGAACTTACTTCCGTACCTACCTTTTTTTGCGTTACCGCACAAAACCAACTGAGGTCATAAGCGCCCATCTCATAACCTTAGAACACCAATATGTGAAATATGTTAACAGCAACTATATGTTGAGCCCAATCAACAGAAGGAAAGAGCTAAAATCAAGGACTTCCTCTTGAAGAAACATCCATAAAATATGTAGTAGTGACAGCAGAGATCCCTAACCAAATATTAAATGTCCTTTGAAAAAAATGCTATGATTTATAAAACAGCACCCATGTTGTATACTAAAATGACCAACAACTCAGGTGACAAATGTACACTGAAACATAAGCAGTTCAGAAAACGACACTGGATCAGAAAATGGCAAACCATCATGTGATTATTACACAGAACACAAAGTGGTGGGGGATCACTACTTAACATATGGTGATGGCTATAGAGACAGTGACCAATAAACAACCTAGTTAAAGTGATCATCTTGCAATGAGATGGCCAAGAGGTGGCCAGCCAAACTGTTGGGAGAGGTTATGTCCCTGGAGCTTGTTCCTGTAAAGAGAAAACCAGTGGTAAAGGCTAAGTGACACCATATACCAACAGACTGCAACATGGAGATCATCTGAAGCAATGGGAGAGCTAGCAGGTTGAGGTAGGACTGCAGCCTTGTTTCTCATCAGACCAATGTGATGAGGAACCCACAAGAAAATCATAGTGGCTCCCACAAGAAAATCATAGTGCCTCCCACAAGAACAACAAGTATAAGCTTCCTTTGACTCTTACAGCACAATGAGGATCTGAAGGCTTATGAGAGAATTGTAGCATATGACAATTAAAAATTATATGTTGTCAGATGTACTAGGCGGTCTGATAGAGCACAAAGATCTCTGCTTTAAAAATCTAGCAGTTTGCAGGAAGAGCATACCAAAAATGGTCAGTGCCGATGATAAGGAACACCCAACATCATGGACTGTGAATGATCAGTCTAAATGAAGATGCTACCACTAAATTATGAGCAAAGGTTGAAGAACTAACAGCAATAGATCGAATCCATTTGTTTCCCAAGCAAAATACTTTGAAGTCCAAGATAAACATGGGCAGCTGCATGAAGCATAGTTGGTGAAGGGCTCACACCAAACAGGAATATGGCAGGATGCGCGAAACTGAGCTGTGGGAGCAGTAGCCAAAAGCGAACTCCAGAAGGTAAGAGAAGAAAGGTGTGGCCCATACTGGCAGTGGAAGGAGGCATGAAAATAAAGGGCACAAAATGGGCGGCTGGGCACAACACAACAAATAGCAATCATATCCACCGAGGAGACGATCATTCCCATAGGACAGTTGCAGTTAGGCAGCTTCTGCATAGAAGCTCTCAACCAGGCTAGTGGAAAGGTTGCCAATGGCCCAACATATTCCACAATGTTGGCCTGTGTTATGACCATGAATGAATGAAACACCCATAGTCTGGCTTCAGACAGACAAGGCATTGGTATAAATGGAGCAGGGTGATCTGAGCCGCACCCCAGGAAATACTGCTTAAGACACACAGGACACTGATGGGCTGGATACAGTGTGCGGCTAAGTAAGATGTGTGGAAGAACCAGGAAAGATTCCTAACAAGGGTAAGTGCCAGGAATTTTGTAGATTCAGAGAACCGAAGAGTAACAGGTCTAAGGTGTAACGATGGTGCAAGAAACCCATTGTGACACTAGAAATTCATACAAACTGTTTTTTCAATGTAAAATCAAAAGCCATTCTTGATACCACACAAATAAAGAGGATAAAGACATCACCAAGGCTGCCAGTCAAGGATACAAGTCAAGGATACAAGTCCATGGAGAACTGCATAACATCACTAAGTCATTGACCAAAAAGGAAATTGGAAACGCCTGCGAGAAAACATACCATAGTAGGGTTAATGGAGACAGCAAAGATTGTTGGTTGGTTTGGAGGTGGGAGAAGGGACCAAACTAGAAGGTCATCAGTTCCTTGGTCCTAATAAAATAATGCCACAAGAGTGACAATAAAATGGACAAAACATATTACACAAAACGGAGAGAGAGGAAAAGCCAAAAGAGTGAAGGGGAGGCAACGAACACTAAAATAAACAAAAGAGGACAAAAAACACAAAAAGATGCTAGAAACAAAAGACAGAAAAACATGAAAGCAGATTACAGTGGCTGACCAAGCACAAGAATAAAAAGGGAAAGCCAGCTACTCTGCAATACATTAATACCTCCACTCTAAAAGCACTAGGGTGGAGGACACAGAGTGACAAAGGGCATGCTCTAAAAAATACACGGAATTATAAACCCACTCTCGTGAATAAAACAAACTGCAGCTGCTGTAAAGGCATTGTCACCCAACACCAAACGCAGGGTACTGGGAAAGTTAAAAGCCTGCCGCAGAGTGGCTAAAAGTGGGCAGTCCAGCAAGAGGTGGACGACTGCCTTTTGCGACCAACAGCGACACTCAGGTGGGTTCTTGAGACAGGGTAGGTAACCATGCATTAGCCACGTATGGCCAATGATGAGCCAGCAGAGGACAACTGATTCCCTGCGAGAGGCCAGCATGCAAGACTTCAATACATTCATAGTCTCTTCAATGACATGCAGTTTGTTGTGCACGCTGTTACACCATTCTGTCTCCCAAAGCCGAAAAACCCTGTGGTGTAACACAGAACGCATTTAAGCTTTCGAGATGCCTATCTCCAGAAGCAGTTTCTGTGCTGCCTGTTTGGCCAGCCTGTCAGCAAGTTCAGTGCTCAGGATTCCAACATGTCCTTTGGTCCACACAAACATCACAGAACAGCGGGACTGTTCCAGGGTATAGATGGGCTCCTCAATGGACGCTACAAGAAGAGCGTGGCAGGTGTTGCACTGGTCGATAGCGTGTAAGTTGCTCAATGAGGCAGTTCACAGGAGAAATGACTCTACAGGGCATGAGCGGATGTACTCAAGTGCACGAGATATGGCCGTCAGCTCTGCAGTGAAAACACTGCAGGCAACTGGCAAGGACTGCCGTTCAATATGTCCTCCATGAACATATGCTAAAGAAAAGAGAGGAAGTGGGAAGTGACAGCGGTGAGTGGGGGGGTGGGGGGGGGGGGCTGTATAACGGAGTCCTCAGCACCATGCAAAAGGTCCACACAAAGCTGCGGACAAGGTGTACACCATGGAGGCATACATGAATGGACCGCAAGTAGAGGTGGTAAATGGGAAGGGCTCCAGCTCTGAGAGAAGGGATTGCACGCGAACTGCAATCACTAGCCCCGATCGGGGGCACCAATGACGGAGATGGACTGCAATGGGCAGGAAAACAAGACGGTAATTAGGATGCCCAGGGGAACTATGATTGTGTGCTGCATAACTGGCGAGCAGTTGCACGTGTCTGATCTGCAGTGGCGGGACACCAGCCTCCACCAGTACGCTGGTCACCGGACACGTCCTAAAAGCTCCTGTCGCTAATCAAACTCCGTAGTGGTGCACAGGGTCAAGTAAATGCGAAGCTGAAAGCACTGCCGAACCATAAACCACACTCCAATAGTCAATTTGGGATTGGACAAGGGTTCTATAGAGCTGCAAGGGCGTACAGTGATCTGCACCCCAATTGGTGTTGCTCAGGCAATGGATGGCATTGAGGTTTTGCCAGCACTTCTGCTTAAGCTGAAAAAGATGAGGGAGCCAAGTACAGCTAGTGTCAAAAAACCAGTCCTATGAAGTGATATGTCTCCACTACAGTGAGTGGATCACCATTAAGAAAAGTGTGTGTTCCGGATGAACGGTACGATGTCGACAGAAGGGCACGACACACGACTTTGCAGCTGAAAACTAGAGCCCATGACTACACCTTGTGAATGGATCCCTGGAGGCGCCGCTCAGCAACAACAGTACTGGAGCAGCAATACGAAATGCACAAGTCATCTGGATACAGAGAAGTTGAGACGGAGTGTGCAACAGCCGCTTCTAGACCGTTCATGGGTACTAACAATTGAGGGACACTCAATACAGAGCCCTGTGGAACTCTGTTCTCCTGGATATGGATGGAACTATGGGAGTCACCAACTTGGACATGGAAAGTACAGAGCAGTAGGAAATTTTGGATGAAAATTGGGAGTGGTCCCCGGAGACCCCACTATTAATACGTGGATAGAATATGACGTTGGAAAGTCATGTTGTATGCTTTATTTAAGTCAAAAAAGACAGCAATCAGATGTTGGCATCTGGAAAAGGCTGTTTGGATGGCAGAATCAATGGACAAAAGTTGTCAGTGGTAGAGCAACCCTGGCAGAAGCTGCCCTGACATGGAGCCAGGAAGCCACGAGACTCCAGAACCCCACCCAACCGCCAACATACCATACATTCCAGCAGCTTATAAAGATCGTTGGTGAGGCTGATGGGCCAATAGCTATCCACATCAAGAGGGTTTTTACCGAGTTTGAGCACCGGAATGATGGTGCTCTCCCAGCAGTGCCATGGAAAGACGCCATCACTCCAGAGCCGTTGAAGATGACAAGAAGTTGTTGTTTGTAGTCAGATGAGAGATGTTTAAATATCTGGCTGTGGATGCGATGAGGCCCAGAAGCTGTGTCATGGCAATGTGCAAGGGCACTGAGGAGCTCCCACTCTGTAAATGGGGTGTTTTAGGATTCAATGCAGCGTGTAGTGAATGAGAGGATGTTCCCTTCCAGCTTCCGTGTGAACGTGGACGGATAGTTCTCTGGCAAAGGACTCGGCACAAGGCTCGGCAATCGTGTTTGTGTCAGTACAAAATTCGCCATTTATGGTAACAGCTGTTGTGGCCTGGTACCTGAAAAGACGTTAGATCTCTGCCCATACTTGGGAACGCGCCGTGTGGCACCCAATGGTCAAGATGTATCTCTCCCAATACTTCTCCTTCTGTTTCATAAGCTAGTGAACACATACACACCAATACACCTAAATTGCTTCAGCAACTTATGGCGATCACCAAGGGACTGACTTCTGCCTCAGACACCCTGCAGAGCGAGGAACTGTATTTTCTGTTGCAGAAACAATTGTGATAGTCACTTGCTCAACCATCTCATCAATGTTAGCGTGTGGGGGTGATTCAACAGTGACAGCAGAGGTGAAAGTTCCCCATTCTGACTTGTTCCAAGCCCATCTGGGCAGGTGTCCATGTGCGTGACACTGGGGCAGTGACAGGAAGATGGGGAAGTGGTCACTACCACACAGGTCGTCATGTGCTCTCCGTAGGATAGATGGGAGAAGTCCTGGGCTGCAACTTCATAAATCAATGGCCAAGTACTACCATGAAGCAGCAACAGTATTTAAAGAGGCTGATCGAATTGGGACAGTAAAGTTTCAACATCTCTGCTTTGGCTAGTAAGGATGGTAGCGCCCCACAAGGGGTTATGGGCATTAAAATCTCCCAGAAGTAGGAAAGGTTTGGGGAGTTAATCATTGTGGCTAAAGTATTCAGGCGTACTGCACCAACTTGAGGAAGATATTCACTCCAGAAAGTTATTTCCTGTGTCGTCATTATTCTGACACCCACAGCTTAAAGAGGGGGTTTGAAGCACACGTTCACTACACACCGAGTTTAGGACATAAATGCAAACTCCACCAGGCACTCTTTTATAGTCACTACGGCTCCTGTAATATCCCTTACAGCCACACAGGGCAGGGATCCGCATTGCTGGGAACCAGGTTTCCTGTGGGGCAATGCAGATAGTAGGTGTAAAGTTTAACAGTTGCCGTAGCTCAGCCAGGTGGTGGAAAAAACCGCCGCAATTCCACTGGAGGATGACGTCGTGAGCCTGGGAGGCATGGAGCATTCAATGAGGCAGTTTACGAATGAGGCACCTGCTGCCACCAATTTATTGCCTGAGCAGTCTATATCCATTGTGTCTGAGGTTCTGACAATATCTAGGTCCCCAGCGGACGCCAAAATCTCCACCCCATCCTTAGTCGCAGAGCTTATAGGTAGCAGAGGTGTTGGTGCCACCGCAATTTCCTTGGTCTTAGGCATTTTCTTTTTGGATTTCTCTCGCTGCTCCTTGGGTTTCGCAAGCTGGGAGGACTTCACTGGCTCAGTGTCCAGGACTGAGGATGAGCGTGAGGCTGTACTACCAGCTGCTTTTGGGATCTTCAGCCACTTGCAAGTGTTGTCTTTCCCACTAAAAGAAATCTGGGAATGGAGTGACCCAAAGGACCCCTTCCAAGCTAAAGTAGCCGATGTGTGGGCGTGGGGTCTTGGTGCTGAAGTAGTTTCTGCAGGAGTAACAGGGAGGGAAATGCCCCCCACCATCAAGGGTGCAGGTGTAGTCTTCCGGCTCTGAGAGGTGATATGGGTTGATGGAGCTGATGGTGCCAGAACTGTTGTAGCAGCGGCGTAAGATCATGTCACACACACAGGATGCAGGCATTCAAATTTTCTCTTAGCCTTAATTTACGTCAATCTGTCCAGAGTCTTGAACTTTATGATTTTCCTTTCTTTCTGGAGAATCCTACAGTCAGGGGAGCAAGGCGAATGGTGCTCTCCACAGCTGACACAGATGGGAGGCGGGGGACATGGAGTATTGGGATGTGATGGGTGTCCGCAATCTCGGCATGTGACACTGGAAGTACAGCAGGAAGACATGTGGCTAAACTTTCAGCACTTACAGCACAGCATCAGAGGAGGGATACAGGGCTTTACATCACACTGGTAGACCATCACCTTGACATTTTCAGGCAACCTATCACCCTCAAAGGCCAAGGTGAAGGCACCACTGGCAACCTGATTATCCTTCTGACCCTGGTGGCCACACTGGATGAAATGTACACTTCACCGCTCTAAATTGACATGCAGTTCATTGTTTGACTGCAAAAGAAGGTCTCTGTGTAATACGATACCCTGACCATATTTAAGCTCTTATGAGGCGCGAGGGTTACAGAAACATCTCCCAGCCTGTCGCAAGTGCGAAACTCCTGTGCCTGGTCAGAGGATGACGTTTTAATCAAGACTGACCCAAATCTCATTTTGGACAAACCCTCCACATCTCTGAAGTTGTCCTCTAAATGCTCAACTAAAATTTGAGGCTTCATTGTCATGAAAGATTCCCTATCAGCTGTCGAACATACAAGGTACTGGGGCAAATAAGATCCACTGCCATCTTTAGCCTGATGCTCCTCCAATGGTGTGGCCAGTGAGAGGAATGATTTGGGATCATAGTTCTGTGGATTGAATTGAGCTCGTGATCACTTAGAGACTGCTGGTGTTTCACCACCAGCAAGAGATGATGGACTATGCTTCATCGCATGTCATCTGCCCTGAGGCCACCCACTCCGACCAGGGGCCCTCCCCATGGGCACCACTCATCCGCAGCAAAAGCCACCTGGTAGGATAGCCATTGCTGGGTGTCCCGATGCCCCAGGGGGATGGGCATCTACCCCTTGGCATACGTGGGGAGTTAACGGTGCAGGCATCAGCAGAGAAATCCCTGTGTGGTCAGGAGGCTACAACCAACAGGGTACATGGGGGCCCCACCACAATTGACTGGCTTCCATGCTGGTTATCAGGTTCAAAGAAGCCCATGGTCATCATCGATGCAGAAATCAACACTGTATAGAGCATGGTGGAACACACACCCATGAATCTGTCTTCACCCAAGAGATGGAGAATGGGCAGGACTGCAATGTGACGATGAGTAAGTGGGCTAAAGATCACAATGCATGATGGACACGATGCACCTTGTAAGGTGCCCTTACCCTATTGGCTCGCTCTTCATGAAAGTGTAGAACAATAGAGGTCAAACCCTACAGGGGGACCATCACAAAGTCCGAACTATATGAAACTGCTTTTAGTCACCACATACGACAGACAGGAATACCTCGGGCCTATTCTAATGCCTGGACCCGCAGGGGTGACAGCAAAGATGCCTGAGGGAATCAGAGTGTAGTAGGGCAAATGCTTGAGGGGGGTGGGGGGTATGCTCTAATAGGGTTAATGACGATAGCAAAGCCTGATGCATGGGGGAGCAGGCCACAGTTGGGTTAATGCCTGAAGGGAAACAGGCCACAGTAGTATTAATGGCACTTACGCAAGGCACCCTGTTCTCCTGGATAAATGTATCCAACAATGGTGAACCAACACATATCTTGGAAATTCGGTCTTAAAAAATTCTACACAATATGGGGCACGAATCATGGGAAGCCCCATGTGTATTGGGTACAGAGGGTACAAGTCCTCCAGCACGTGTCATAGGCTTTCTCCAAATCAAAAAGCCTGACCACAGTCTTATTTCTGCAGGAAGCTATTAATGACATGTGGTAACAATGTTATGAGATGGTCAGCTGCAGAGCAGCATGCACGAAATCCACACTGTGCAGTGGTTAGTATATTGCAAGACTCCAGGCACCATGCCAGCTGACCACGAATCATACATCCAATCATCCTGCGAACAGGGCTAGTGAGGGTAACGGAGTGGTAGCTAGAAGAAAGGTGTTTATCCTTACTGGGCATGGATATGACAGTGGCTCTGCCAGTATTGGGAAAACACGTCATCTGCCAAAAAGGGCGTGTAACTATGAAGGAGAAAGTGATTGCCCACAAGAGAAAGGTGCTGCAACATCTGAATGTGAACAGCGTCTGGCCCTGGGGTGGAGGATTGGGATAAGATGAGAGCATGAAATGGTGGCATTGTAGCATTCACGATTCTGAGAGGGGAAGAATATCAGCGAGCTACTTCCATTCATTTCCAAAGGAGGAAGTTGTGTTGACAGTGATTACAGCTCTCAATCTCCACAAAATACTGGCCCACGCTGTTGGAGATAGGTATAGTGTCCACAATGACGTCATCTGCTATGGTCAGGCTGGTCATCTCCCAATAGACCACCATCACAGACAGTCAATGCAGGTTGCCCCCCATGATAGAAGAGGGAGTGAAACTATTAAAAGAATTAGTGCAAGAAATCCATTTACCTTTCTTGCAACCCCAAAGAAAGCAATGACACTGCACATGAACAGTTTATAATGAATACATTTTGCCATCATAGGATAATGGGTAATAAAGGGGAGAGCGCTTCTCTGCATGTGAATTGCATCACAGCATGCCTCAGTCCACTGGTGGACAAGGACACAGTGTGGTAAAGAACTGTGAGGCATGCAACATTCTGCATCAGTGAAGATAATGTTCATAAGAAACTCTATCTGGTCATCATGACTGGGGTGATGATTTCACAGAACATAGTCAGGAGGGAGTAAAGCCTCTAATCAGCCTTGGGAAGCTGTTAATTGGGATTACACGTAGATGGGGGTTGGAGTCAGTAAATGGATACTGCATGGTAAATAATAGCTCGAATTTGTGTAAGAGCTGTGGGTGAAGGAGATGGGGACACTACCACGATACTGGGCAATTTCACAACAGCAATAGTGAATTACAGGTTGCAAGTCTGTACGGACATGTTCTCTGTGGAGTGACTCCTAGCAAGAGCAGTCCTGTAAGTGCCAGATGGTAAAATGCAGGGCGTATGAGTAGCCAACAACTTACCTGAAACACGGTCAGGTACATTTTCCTTCTCTTGCGTCTCCTGGGTGGCCCTTTCATTGAGATACATGGGACACTTGTGAGATGAGGTGGCTTGGTCATCATTACAATTGATACAGCTGGGAGGAAGAGGCAGGAAAATAACCTTCTGAGCATCTCTACCACAAGTAACACATTTTTCTGTGTTTCAAGAGCACATGCAAGTTTGGTTAAGATGCAGTGGTTTCAGAATGTACAGTCAAACTGTGATAACTTTGTAACCCAATTTAATCTTTGATAGAAACAATAATTCAGCAAATGTGAGAAAGAGAGAGCATGTAGGCAGCAAATTTGCTTTGACCTCTTTCATTACCCAATGGCCTGTAGTGGTGCTCTGAGCAGAGAGATAATGTTGGATTCCACCTCCCCCACCAGATTATCAAGCAGCCAGTTGTAAATAACATTGTATGTAGAATTCTTTGCACAATGATCCTTGACATAAATAGGATGGCTGTGGGAGAGTGAGGTTGTAAGCAGTCGTTGGGCTCAAAAATCAAAAACTGTCTCCAAAGGCAAAGTGCATGAGAGCAGGACTTTCAGAGTAATGAATGGATTAACTGTAGCTGAAGATTGAGATTCAGTACATGACACAAGGAACAGAGCTGCAAATGGGAAACACATTGGATACATTTACATGTACTAGATGTAGACTGAGAAGGAGAAGATTGGCCCACTGAAAAAAAAAAAATCTGCCTTGATTCTTAGCGTCCCCTACACAGTGCACACCTTCTGGAGTTCTCTCACGGCGCCTCAGCCACCTTAGGTAACTGTTTCCACCTCAGGTCATGCATCTGTATCTCCTGACAGAGGGACCAATTAGCAATTGGGATGGTAAGAGCTCTTGCAATCACCCCTCCTGGGGTCTGGCCTATACCAGGGGTATGTGCAAACCCTACCTGTTGACCCGGGGCAGGGAATTACACATAACCCAGTCACCTGATACATGCCATGTACATGGACTGGCCTTCATAAGCATTCAGGGAGGAAGAAGAGAGAAAGAGATACCTTGAACGCACAAGTGGAGGGAGGGGAAAATACAGTGAACATAGAACGGAGGAAAAAACTGATGGAGGACTGAAACTTCCTGGCAGATTAATACTGTGTACTGGACTGAGGCTCGACTTGAGTCTCAGTCTGGCACACAGCTTTAATCTGCCAGGAAGTTTCATAAAAGCACACACTCCACTGCAGGGTGAAAATCTCATTCTAGATGGAGGACTGTTCTGATGTCGGACTACCAACACTTCAGAAAACAATCCCAAAAATAGCTGAGGCATGTTGCCCAAAGGAGGGGAAAGAGAATAACAGAAACATAGACATGCAGCATGAAGGAAAGAGGTGCTGCAAAGGCTAGGGCCTAATGACAGCCAAGCAAAAACTCACCAAAGTGTGGTGAGCCCCCTGGGAGCTTATCTATTGATTACACACTATTTGAAGTAACATGCTGCATCCTCCTTATTGAAAAACCTCCAACTGAGTCACAAGATTCAATCAGTACCATATACAGCTGTACGTTTGTTAGTAGGCATTGGTATGGCACCAAGTCAAATGCCTTCAGAAGTGAATAAATATTGCACTTAGCAGACTGGCTTGATCCATAGCTTTCAGGATGATGATGATGATGATGATGATGATGATGATGATGATGAGCATACACCATTTCACAGGACTAATGTTTTCAGATTCCTTAACGGCTGGATTTAAGATCATTTTTGGTGTTGAACTGTCACTTATTTCAGATACTGTTCTAATGGTAAATAAAGCAGCATTTAGTTTCTGTACAAGATCCTGAACATGGGCTTTCTACGACAGCTTACTATCTATCTGAATGGCTAGGAACTTTAACTGTTCCGTCTCACTTATAATATGCCCATTCTGTCTGATCAAAATATTGGTTCTTGTTAAATTGTGAGTTAGAAACTGTAAAAATTGAGTCTTACTGTGATTTAGCATCAAATTATTTTCCACAAGCCACAAACTTATTTCATGAACCATATTACTTGATACTGTTTCAATATTACACACAACATCCTTCACTACCAAGCTGGTGTCATCAGCAAACAGAAATATTTTTGAACCACCTGTAATACTAGAAGGCATATCATTTATATAAATAAGATACAGCAGTGGCCCCAGCACTGACCCTTGGGGAACGCCCCACTTAACAGTGCCCCATTCGGACTGAACATCACTACCACTCAATATTGTGGAGAATTACCTTCTGCTTTCTGTTCTTAAAGTAAGCCGTGAACCAATTGTAAGCTACTCCCCTTACTCCATAATGGTCCAACTTCTGCAGTAATATTTTGTGGTCAACACAGTCAAAAGTCTTTGTCAAATCAAAGAAAACACCTAGCATTCGAAACCTTTTATTTAATCCATCCAAAACCTCACAGAGGAAAGAGAATATAGCATTTTCAGTTGTTAAAACATTTCTAAAACCAAACTGTACATTCGACAGCAAATTATGTGAATTTAAATGCTCCAGTAACCTTGTATATACAAACTTCTCGATAACTTTTGCAAACACCAATGGCATAGAAATAGGTCCAAAATTGTCAACATTATCCCTGTCTCCCTTTTTATAAAGTGGCTTCACTACCGAGTACTTTAATCAGTCAGGAAACTGACCACTCCTAAAGGAAAAGTTACCAACTAAAACTTTGCACAGTCCATAAACACCAGAAGTACACCTAACTCATCAAGAGTGCAAACTGAGAGAGATATTCCCCTATGGAAGCAACCATTCATGTGTGGCAAAGTATCAGTCAGTCTGGTTTCTAAGCTAATGAATGCAAAATTACTGAATGTCAGTGGTCACCGTACCTTCTTCCTCAGATAGCAGATACTTTTTGCTATACACACAGACGGGGTGTACCCTGTCGGGAGCCACCATAATCAGTTCATTGTATGCCAGCATCACTGTTTCCATGGTCTTCATTGCCATGGCATGATCTACAGATGTGGATGGCCAACTCCTCCCCCTTTAATGGAGCTATAAGGCCAATGATGCCCATACCTCTGTCTTAAGCAGTTGGTGGGTGAGGGTTGTGGGTGGGGGGTGGGGGGGAGGGGGAGATGTGCCAGAAGCCCAGCCAGCATTTCTATCTGGATGTCGGTATTCTCAGATGTAGTTGCTGCCCCAAAATACAGCTTGAAATGTGACAACTCTTATTTGCCTTGTTCAGTGGGTTGCTCATGTGGCTACAGAGGTAGCGAAGCAACTGCCGTCAGTTGCTATTACTGCACTGTGTACGATGAATGCTGCTGCAACATTAAGTAATAATTGTGGTGTAGGGTCATGGGTCCCATAGTCTTATACACTGAGACAAAATACCGACATTCTCTGTACAAGTTGTAAGCCCTGGAGTTAGCTCCTTAGGTGGCAGTTGGCAAAGCTGGTGTCACTGTTGTAATAGCTTCCCGTGTCTTTTACACCCATTATTGCCAAACAGTGTGCGACAGAGTGGCAAATTTGTGATAGCAAGCATCTTTGACATTTGGGGGTGGTGCTATACTGTGCCAGAAACTGGAGCTATATTTGCAGATTGGAAGTCTGTGTAAGTTGGCACGAGGAGACAGCAGGTTCTCCTGGGCGAGCTCAGTATGGACTGTATGCAAATTGTCCACAGACTGCTGGGTGACATATGGACAGCAGAGGATAAAGGCTTTACCTCTAACTGTGTGTTCTACACCTATATTACTGCTGTATGACATTTGTCTACATTTCTAGTTTTGCAGCCTACATGTATACGTGGTGACAAATCAGTATTCTGTCATCATTTTGCTGCTAACAGTTGTGATTCCATAACAAAATTTACTCTTTTTAGGAACATGTGTAATTCTTATGTTACATCAAGCTGTTTCTCACTTCACCATAACCATTCTCATTATATGTTTGTGAATGCAAGATCTGAGCAGATGCATGTGGAATGAGGTGTTCCTGTGTGATATAAGCACAGTGATTTTACAGGTTCACATTACAGTGACAAACAATCAAATACAGATGTATGTACAGTTTGATATTTAAATATGCTGTAGCAGTATCCACACAAAAAAGTTGGTTGTTTTATACATGTTATTAGCACATGATGTTTGAGGTAACTGTGTGTCAGATGTAAAGTTCTAATGATAAATATTATTGTTGTTGTTGTTGTTGTGGTCTTCAGTCCTGAAACTGGTTTGATGAAGCTCTCCATGCTACTCTATCCTGTGCAAGCTTCTTCATCTCCCAGTACCTACTGCAATCTACATCCTTCTGAATCTGCTTAGTGTACTCATCTCTTGGTCCCCTCTACGATTTTTACCCTCTACGCTGCCCTCCAATAATAAATTGGTGATCGCTTGATGCCACAGAACATGTCCTACCAGCCGATCCCTCCTTCTGGTCAAGTTGTGCCACAAACTTCTCTTCTCCGCAATCCTATTCAATACTTCCTCATTAGTTATGTGATCTACCCATCTAATCTTCAGTATTCTTCTGTAGCACCACATTTCGAAAGCTACTATTCTCTTCTTGTCCAAACTATTTACCGTCCATGTTTCACTTCCATACATGGCTACACTCCATACAAATACTTTCAGAAATGACTTCCTGACACTCGATGTTAACAAATTTCTCTTCTTCAGAAACACTTTCCTTGCCATTGCCAGTCTACATATTATATCCTCTCTACTTTGACCATCATCAGTTATCTTGCCCCCCAAATAGCAAAATTCCTTTACTACTTCACGTGTCTCATTTCCTAACCTCATTTCCTAACCTAATTTCCTAACCTAATTTGCTCAGCATCACCCGATTTAATTCCACTACATTCCATTATCCTCATTTTGCTTTTGATGATGTTCATCTTATATCCTCCTTTCAAACCACTGTCCATTCCGTTCAACCGCTCTTCCAAGTCCTTTGCTGTCCCTGACAGAATTACATCATCATCGGTGAACCTCAAAATTTTTATTTCTTCTCCTTGGATTTTAATACCTACTCCGAATTTTTCTTTTGTTCCCTTCACTGCTTGCTCAATATACAGAATGAATAGCATCACGGAGAGGCTACAACCCTGTCTCACTCCCTTCCCAACCAATACTTCCCTTTCATACCCCTCGACTCATAACTGCCATCTGGTTTCTGTACAAATTGTAAATAGCCTTTCGCTCCCTGTATTTTACCCCTGCCACCTTTAGAATTTGAAAGAGAGTATTCCAGTCAACATTGTCAAAAGCTTTCTCTCTGGCAAAACTATAATGTGTGATCACTGAGTCATTGTAGAAAAATTATGTTTAGGAGTCTAAACTGTTAGTGATGTGACTAATTATCTCACAACTTGGTAAGCTTGTTTTCAGATTATCTAATAAAATTTAACATTTGTGGACCTCCAGTCAATATTGCCACTAGTACTAGTTCATTGCCATTTGCCACTGTATGCTGCACAGTAGCTGTCTGTGTAGTGGCTGAGGCAACTATGGCACATGGGTTGTCAAATGAGAGGTGATCAAAAGAAATTTACTAAGCCTTTTCAAGTGATCGTAATTAAGTGTTTTTGAAGTCTACCTTATTTTTAACAGTATGTGAGATGCTTACATTGCCTAGTGTGCAAGGTGTGGTCACAAATTTATGAGAAAAATTCCTTAATCACTATTCCATGATTAATAGAAAATTTTGCTTGTTATACTGAGTTGTGTAAATAATCATTGTTTTACAGTTTTCCTGTTCAAGCAGTTTCAAGAACATTTTAATTGTGTAAATGGTCATTACACTTTTACAGTTTTTTGATTAAATAACTTCAAGCACATTAAATTTTAAAAAGCAATTATGCTAAATGTCCACTGGGACATATAATCCACAGAAAGTGTAACCAAAGAAAGAGATAATGATTAATGATTTTATGATGAGTATTTAGTTTTAATAAAAATGGGAAAGTGTCAGTCTCTGTTTCCAACACCCAGTCCCCACAGCAAATTCCTTCTGACTATAGCCATTCACCAGGATAACACAGTATATGGCTAACAACTGTGGAAGATCATCATTTACCAGCATCATTTGCAGCACCTTCCACACTTACGTCTTAAATATCCTGACCTTCCACTCCACCTACAGTTCAATGGTGGTGATCAGGTGCTACATACCACTGCTGTGACAGAATGTATCAAACCCTGAAGCTGTGACCTGGCAGTTGTGAGAGAACAGGATGGCTGGTGCACCCTCTCACTGCTGGTGGATCTCACTGTTGCTGTTGACATCCGTGCAAGTAGGGGAAGCGGAACCAGAGGTCCACTAGTATCAACCACACTTCCCCAGGAAAGGGATTGGAAAAATCTGAATGTCCTCTACCTCCCTGTCTTAGCCAGTTGAGGGCAAGATGAAAACTTCTGGGGAGTGGTCGCTCAGTTCCGTGAATAGGCACGACACAACCTCACCTGACAATCAACGTAGCAGATTATCTCAGGTCAATATATATGCCATCAACTTAATGCTTTCATGCGAGATGTGCCCTGGTGAGATGGATGCAGCAACCAGAGGATGTGTGGACAAGGTGAAGGTGTAACTACAACATTGCATTCATTGTCCAATTGAAGCGACAAGATTGAATGACAGACTGATCCACTCTTTCATACTGAAATAAGGCCAAAAACGGGATGGCCATCTGTGGAAAGGTGAGCAGGTAATCACAACTGACCTTTCAGTGTTTTTATAATATTGTAAGTGATAAAACAAATTGTTTTTTCCCTATCAAACTCCATATCAGGACCCACAGGCAACTGGGACAATGTATTGGCATTAGCATGACAGGTGTTGGGCCAGAATTGGATATCATCATAATAATTGTTGAGAAATATTGCTCAATGGTACTACCTGTTTACGATACATGACCAACTGCAATCTGGAGCCATACAGAGAAACAAAGCTCTTTAACACCACCTCTATCAGGGATTAATTCTTTTAGGTAGGGGGAAGGGCTTTAGGTCCAAAGATACTTATCTGCTGTGATGCATCAGCAGCCAGTATTAAGGTTTTCTGGGATTAAAGGTACTAACGCAAGGAACATAAACTATGTTTCAACCACAAAAAGGCATTCTGAAAAGTGTCTGACCAAAATAACTTTGCATCTTTCTTGTGGAGCTGACAGAGGCTGAGAGACGACAACTGCATTTTGTTTGGATTTGTTATACTAGTTCCCCTTGGTAAGGAACAACAACAGCTCCTTCACGTTCTGATGTATGGGCTGTTAATCAATTGCTAAAAAGTAGTCATTACTTGAGGCATGGGCTTAATACTTGACACTGGGTGCAAAAATGTACAATTTCCCCACCTACAATGCACACCACTGTCCTCCACGCTTGAAACACCCCCTGTAAGTTCTGAAACTGCTGGTGGCACCTCTGAAAATTAAATCATCCAGATAAGATGCACAATTCAGGGTATGGCGAACTCTCTGCTTGATGAAATTCTCGAACAGTAGGAACAGCAAAAAGCAATCTGCTAAACTTATATTAATAATGAGCAACTGCAGATATGGGTCTCTCAAATCAACATTAGAAAAATAATGTCCACCAGCCACCACCAGTATCTCCTTAGTGACAGGTATTGGATGAATTTCCACCTCTGAGTTTTAATTGTGGCTATAAAACAGCCATATAACCCATTCCTGCATTGGATTTTTTAACCAACATTAATGGTGTTGCCCACTCACTCAATGCTGCAATCAAAATAACCCTTAATTCCTTTAATTTGGCTAATTCAGTGTCAACTACAACTTTCATAGCAAATGGTAAAGTGCAAGCATAGGAAAACTGTGTGTTCCCAGGCCACTTAAGCTGAATGTGGGCCAGAAAATCCCTTGCTTTACCCAGCGTTTGCTCAGCTGTTTACAGAACTGTGAAAGTGATTCATTGTCATGAAAAGAAATAACTGGTGACATTACATTAACATTATCAACAACCTTGAAATCAAAATGCTGTGAAAGTGTCAAATCCACAATTATTTGTTGCCAAAGAGGAATTGACGACCAGGAATGTTACTTGGTGCTCCAGATTCTCATATTCTGCTGCCACAACCAGTTGACCTCTTAATGGAACTCTTTGGCAACTATAGGAGATACTTTTCTTGTTAAATTCTACACAGCTCATGATACGTATGGCACATTTACCGACAAGGCCACAGCACCAACATCAAGCTTAAACACAACCGAGTATCTCAAAATGGACAAGATTGTGAGCTGTTTACCAGATTTGTGAGTGAGGCATGGAAAATTTGTTAATTGACAACTAGGCAACATTGTTAACATTACACTCCGTAGCACAGACGTCAGTAATGTGGCTACTGTGGTTGCACCTGAGACGACCTTCATTTAAATGCAGACATTTCCACCACTTATATTGTGTGTGCAACTGAGGCATGCCCTACAATCTAAGGAGCTTACCAGTGCCAAGGAGGTGGCCAGTCTCTTCTTGTGTACTGGACCACAGATTATGATAGCACTACACCTTTCATATGAAGAGGTGTCCACTAATGGTGAAAGCCTATTCCTACCATCTGTCTCCTCCCCCCATGAACCATGGACCTTGTCATTGGTGTGGAGTCTTGTGTGCCTCAGCAATACAGGTAGCTGTACTGTAGGTGCAACCACAATGGAGGGGTATCTGTTGAGAGGCCAGACAAACGTGTGGTTCTTGAAGGGGGGCAGCAGCCTTTTCAGTAGTTGCAAGGGCAACAGTCTGGATGATTGACTGATCTGGCCTTGTAACAATAACCAAAACGGCCTTGCTGTGCTGGTACTGCGAATGGCTGAAAGCAAGAGGAAACTATGGCCGTAATTTTTCCCGAGGGCATGCAGCTTTACTGTATTATTAAATGATGATGGCGTCCTCTTGCGTAAAATATTCCGGAGGTAAAATAGTCCCCCATTCGGTTCTCTGGGTGGGGACTACTCAAGAGGATGTCGTTATCAGGAGAAAGAAACTGGCGTTCCACAGATTGGAGCGTGCAATGTCAGATCACTTAATCGGGCAGGTAGGTTAGAAAATTTAAAAAGGGAAATGGATAGGTTAAAGTTCGATATAGTGGGAATTAGTGAAGTTCGGTGGCAGGAGGAACAAGACTTCTGGTCAGGTGCCTACAGGGTTATAAACACAAAGTCAAATAGGGGTATGGCAGGAGTAGGTTTAATAATGAATAGGAAAATAGGGGTAATGCAGGAGTAGGTTTAATAATGAATAGGAAAATAGGAATGTGGGTAAGCTACTACAAACAGCATAGTGAACGCATTATTGTGGCCAAGATAGATACAAAGCCCACACCTACTACAGTAGTACAAGTTTATATGCCAAATAGCTCTGCAGATGATGATGAAATTGAAGAAATGTATGATGAAATAGAAGAAATTATTCAGATAGTGAAGGGTGACGAAAATTTTATAGTCATTCGGTAGTAGGAAAAGGGAGAGAAGGAAACATAGTAGGTGAACATGGATTGGGGCTAAGACATGAAAGAGGAAGCCGCCTTGTAGAATTTTGCACAGAGTATAACTTAATCATAGCTAACACTTGGTTTAAGAATCATTAAAGAAGGTTGTATACATGGAAGAACCCTGGAGATACTAAAAGGTATCAGATAGATTATATAATGGTATGACAGAGATTTAGGAACCAGGTTTTAAATTGTAAGACATTTCCAGGGGCAGATGTGTACTCTGACCACAATCTATTGGTTATGACCCGTAGATTAAAACTAAAGAAACTGCAAAAAGGTGGGAATTTAAGGAGATGGGACACGGATAAACTGAAAGAACCAGAGGTTGTACAGTGTTTCAGGGAGAGCATAAGGGAACAATTGACAGGAATGGGGGAAGGAAATACAGTGAAAGAAGAATGGGTAGCTTTCAGGGATGAAGTAGTGATGCAGCAGAGGATCAAGTACGTAAAAAGACGAGGGCTGGAAGAAATCCTTGGGTAACAGAAGAAATATTGAATTTAATTGATGAAAAGAGAAAATATAAAAATGCAGTAAATGAAGCAGGCAAAAAGGAATACAAACGTCTCAAAAATGAGATCGACAGGAAGTGCAAAATGGCTAAGCACGGATGGCTAGAGGACAAATGTAAGGATGTAGAGGCTTATCTCACTAGGGGTAAGATAGATACTGCCTACAGGAAAATTAAAGACACCTTTGGAGATAAGAGAACCACTTGTATGAACATCAAGAGCTCAGATGGAAACCCAGTTCTAAGCAACAAAGCGAAAGCAGAAAGGTTGAGGGAGTATATAGAGGGCTTATACAAGGGCAATGTACTTGAGGACAATATGATGGAAATGGAAGAGGATGTAGATGAAGATGAAATGGGAGATACGACACTGTGTGAAGAGTTTGACAGAGCACTGAAAGACCTGAGTCGCAACAATGCCCCGGAGTAGACAACATTCCATTGGACTACTGACAGCCTTGGGAGGGCCAGTCCTGACAAAACTCTACCATCTGGTGAGCAAGATGTATGAAACAGTCGAAATACCCTCAGACTTCAAGAAGAATATAATAATTCTAAGCCCAAAGAAACCAGGTGTTGACAGATGTGAAAATTACCAAACTACCAGTTTAATAAGCCACAGCTGCAATATACTAACATGAATTCTTTACAGATGAATGGAAAACCTAGTAGAAGCTGACCTCGGGGAGGATCAGTTTGGATTCCGTAGAAATGTTGGAACACGTGAGGCAATACCAACCTTACGACTTATCTTAGAAGAAAGATTAAGGAAAGGCAAACTTACGTTTCTAGCATTTGTAGACTCAGAGAAAGCTTTTGACAATGTTGACTGGAATACTCTCTTTCAAACTCTAAAGCTGGCAGGGGTAAAATACAGGGAGCGAAAGGGTATTTATAATTTGTACAGAAACCAGATGGCAGTTATAAGAGTCGAGGGACATGAAAGGGAAGCAGTGGCTGGGAAGGGAGTAAGACAGTGTTGTAGCCTCTTCCCGATGTTATTCATTCTGTATATTGAGCAAGCAGTAAAGGAAACAAAAGAAAAATTTGGAGTACGTATTAAAATCCATGGAGAAGAGATAAAAACTTTGAGGTTCGCCGATGACATTGTAATTCTGTCAGGGACAGTAAAGGACTTGGAAGAGCAGTTGAACGGAATGGACAGTGTCTTGAAAGGAGGATATAAGATGAACATCAACAAAAGCAAAATGAGGATAATAGAATGTAGTGGATTTAAATCGGGTGATGCTGAGCATATTAGGTTAGGGAATTAGGTTAGGAAATTAGGTTAATAAATGAGACAAAGTAGTAAAGGAATTTTGTTATTTGGGGAGCAAAGTAACTGATGATGGTCGAAGTAGAGAGGATATAAAATTTAGACTGGCAATGACAAGGAAAGCATTTCTGAAGAAGAGAAATTTGTTAACGTCGAGTATAGATTTAAGTGTCAGGAAGTCGTTTCTGAAAGTATTTGTATGGAGTGTGGTCTTGTATGGAATTGAAACATGGACGATAACCAGTTTGGACAAGAAGAGAATAGAAGCTTTCGAAATGTGGTGCTACAGAAGAATGCTGAAGATTAGATGGGTAGATCACGTAACTAATGAGGAGGTATTGAATAGGATTGCGGAGAAGAAAAGTTTGTGGCACAACTTGACCAGAAGAAGGGATCAGTTGGTAGGACATGTTCTGAGACATCAAGGGATCACCAATTTAGTATTGGAGGGCAGCGTGGAGGGTAAAAATCGTAGAGGGAGACTAAGAGATGACTACACTAAGCAGATTCAGAAGGATGTAGGTTGCAGTAGGTACTGGGAGATGAAGCTTGCAGAGGATAGAGTAGCATGGAGAGCTTCATCAAAGCAGTCTCAGGACCGAAGACCACAACAACAACAACAACAACCATCTGTCTTATTAAGTCGGTTAGCAGAGCTGCAGCAAGACTGCTTTTTGACAACAAATGGCGGCACATGCTGATCAGCCCCAAGGAATGAGTCCCTGCAGTGATGTCTGACAGTGTACTAAGGAAGAACTTCAATCCCCTTACAGTATGTGGCACTCATCAACAAATGCTTCCTGGGACTGTGCAGACAGCTCATATGACAATACTGAGTGTGCAACATCACCAACATATAGATCAGTTAACTGAAGACTTCACTTGCAACAACTGATCCAAAGCAAACCTTGTAATTATATCACAGATAATGGCATCTACATAAGACATGCCACACTGATGACAATCAAACTTAAAATCTCTAGACACAACCTCTAATTCTGCTTTCCACTCTTCGTCCAGTTTTTTAATGCACTTTGATAGCCATTTTAACTTGAGCTGCATTGCCAAAAACTTGCAATTTACACTCAACATTTGCAGTCATTGCCATACACTAATCTCAAAACTTCAATGAAGCAGTGTTCATGTGTAGACAAACCTTCTTTCACACCAAATTACACGGAAAGGAACTAGAAGGTAGGAGATCTGCACTCTCAAACAGGGTGTCCAATTTATCCTGGCCACCCTCAATAAATGTTTGTCCAGATGCAAATTATGAAATGTTTTAAGCAAATGTTCTTTAGCCTTCAGGAAAAGATATATTAGCACGATTGGTTTCATTGTAGCTTTGTTTTTTACAAGGATATGTACAGCTGTGTGTCTTTTTTAAATGGCACTCAGTATTTTTTATTTGGTAATTCATTTCTTCTCCTAAAGACGTATTAAAAAATGTATCACTGTGTACCATTTACTGAAACATAAATTTATTAAATACATAAGATAACAATGACTTTGTGCCCAGGATCACAAACTCTTCCATTTCCTGGAGTTGTCAGAAAACAAAGTAAAAATGTAACACATAATTGACTGACTCTACTGTACCATTGCTCAGGAGTAGAACATTCGTTGTTGTTGTTGTGATCTTCAGTCCCGAGACTGGTTTGATGCTGCTACTCTATCCTGTGCAAGCTTTTTCATCTCCCAGTACCTACTGCAGCCTACATCCTTCTGAATCTGTTTAGTGTATTCATCTCTTGGTCTCCCTCTACGATTTTTACCCTCCACGCTGCCCTCCAACACTAAATTGGTGATCCCTTGATGCCTCAGACCATGTCCTACCAACCGATCCCTTCTTCCAGTTAAGTTGTGCCACAAACTTCTCTTCTCCCCAATCCTATTCAATACCTCCTCATTAGTTGTATGATCTACCCATCCAATCTTTAGCATTCTTCTGTAGCACCACATTTCGAAAGCTTCTATTCTCCTCTTGTCCAAACTAGTTATTGTCCATGTTTCACTTCCATACATGGCTACGCTCCATACAAATACTTTCAGAAACGACTTCCTGACACTTAAATCTATACCAGATGTTAACAAATTTCTCTTCTTCAGAAACGCTTTCCTTGCCATTGCCAGTCTACATTTTATATCCTCTCTACTTCGACCATCATCAGTTATTTTGCTCCCCAAATAGCAAAACTCCTTTACTACTTTAGGTGTCTCATTTCCTAATGTAATTCCCTCTGCATCACCCGACTTAATTCGACTACATTCCATTATTCTCGTTTTGCTTTCGTTGATGTTCATCTTATATCCTCCTTTCAAGACAATATCCATTCCATTCAACTGCTCTTCCAAGTCCTTTGCTGTGTCTGACACAAATACGATATCATCAGCGAACCTCTAAGTTTTTATTTCTTCTCCATGAATTTTAATACCTACTCCGAATTTTTCTTTTGCTTCCTTCACTGCTTGGTCAATATACAGATTGAATAACATCGGGGAAAGACTACAACCCTGTCTCACTCCCTTCCCAAACGCTGCTTCCCTTTCATGTCCTTCTACTCTTACAACTGCCATCTGGTTTCTGTACAAATTGTAAATAGCCTTTCGCTCCCTGTATTTTACCCCTGCCATCTTCAGAATTTGAATGAGAGTATTCCAGTCAACATTGTCAAAAGCTTTCTCTAAGTCTACAAACGCTAGAAATGTAGGTTTGCCCTTCCTTAACCTAGCTTCTAAGATAAGTCGTAGGGTCAGTATTGCCTTACGTGTTCCAACATTTCTACGGAATCCAAACTGATCTTCCCCGAGGTCGGCTTCTACTAGTTTTTCCTTTCATCTGTAAAGAATTCGCGTTAGTATTTTGCAGCTGTGACTTATTAAACTGATGGTTCGGTAATTTTCACATCTGCAACACCTGGTTTCTTTGGGCTTAGAATTATTATATTCTTCTTGAAGTCTGAGGGTATTTCTCCTGTCTCATACATCTTGCTCACCAGATGGTAGAGTTTTGTCAGGACTGGCTCTCCCAAGGCAGTCAGTAGTTCCAATGGAATGTTGTCTACTCTCGGGGCCTTGTTTCGACTCAGGTCTTTCAATGCTCTGTCAAACTCTTCACACAGTATTGTATCTCCTACTTCATCTTCATCTACATCCTCTTCCATTTCCATAATATTGTCCTCAAGTACATTCCTTCACTATCTGAATAATTTGTTTTATTTCATCATACATTTCTTCAATTTCTTTGTCATTTGCAGAGCTAGTTGGCATATAAACTTGTACTACTGTAGTAGGTGTGGGCTTCGTATCTATCTTGGCCACAATAATGCGTTCACTATGCTGTTTGTAGTAGCTTACCCACACTCCTATTTTTTTATTCATTATTAAACCAACTCCTGCATCACCCCTATTTGATTTTTTATTTATAACCCTTTATTCACCTGACCAGAAGTCTTCTTCCTCCTGCCACTGAACTTCACTAATTCCCACTATATCTAACTTTAACCTATCCATTTCCCTTTTTAAATTTTCTAACCTACCTGCCCGATTAAAGGATCTGACATTCCACACTCCGATCCGTAGAATGACAGTTTTCTTTCTCCTGATAATGATGTCCTCCTGAGTAGTCCCCAACTGCAGATCCGAATGGGGGACTATTTTACCTCCGGAATATTTTACCCAAGAGGACACCATCATCATTTAATCATACAGTAAAGAACATTCAGAGGTGCTCAAAGTGATGATCCTAGACACCTATACACTGGCACACTCATTGAATGAAAGAATTATTTGCTGCTTCCAGTGTTGGTGCTAAAGAGAATTAGAAGCAAGCACAGTATGTTGCTGCCTGCCCTCAGGAGTTTGTCAAATATAGCGATAGACAATGTCTTTAATTCATCCCCAAAGAAAAAAAAAAAGTCTGGACGATTTAAATCAGGAGACCTAGCAAGCGAAGTAACTGTTCCTTCTCGACCAATCCATCTGGCAGGATACCTTCAATTCAGAACACAACATACATACAAGATATTATGTGCTAGACATCCATCATGTTGATACCACATATGCAGTCTGGTCCTTAGTGGCACTTCATCCAGGAGACGAGGAAGAATTCGTCTCAGGAAGCTGGAATAAGCTGTGCCTTATAGACTACCATTGGTGAAATAAGGGCCAATAATTGTGGTACCAAGCATCCCACAACAGACATTAACTCTCCATAGACGCTGATGTTCCACTTATCCAAGCCATTGTGGGGTTTTGCTGGACCAATAATGCATGTTCCTTTAAATTAACTTACCCTTTTCTTGAAAGAGTACATCCATCACTAAATAGAACATTGGAGAAGGAGTTCGGGTCAATGAGGATTTGCTGCTGTGCCCACTGACAGAACTGTACATGATTCTGGAAATCATTCCCATGTAGTTCTTGATGTAGGTGTGCATAGTAAGAATGGAACTGGTGACATGTAAGAATATGGTGTACTCTGGTTTTTGGAATGCCCATCTTGTGTTCAAGCTGTTGTGTGCTCACATGCAGATTCATAGCTATGAAAGCAAGAACAGTGACTTGGGCATCTCTGTATGAGGGAGTGTGTTGTCGATTGTGTTGTTGTGGGATGAAATTTCCCATTTCCTGAAGCATCGCAACAATACGAGAAAACATCCATCAGGAAAGTGGGTACTTATCAGGATATCTCTATCTGTACAGTTCCGCTGCCTGTGTAGCATTTCGCCAACCTTCAACAACAACAACAACAACAAAGGAAATGTTATGTCAATGCAGTTTGTAGGTAGGACAGTCTTTACAATATGCGTACTCTACACAACACTACTTAAAAGGATTAAAGTAGTGTATTAAATATACCATTACATAAGAGAACAGTATTGCAATTAGTGTTGTGCGAACTTACACTCCCCATAGATGAGTAGCATTTCTAACTTCTCTTTATTGGTGTACATTCTACTCACAGAACTCCAACTGACGATGGTTGATGGAATGACGAGTGTGCATTTTACTAATTTCTATATTTGTCCTCTGTTAACAGCAGCACGTGGATGTGATACATTTTTGAATAAGTCTTTAGGAGAGGAAATGAATTACAGAATAAAAAATAGAGGGTGTCACTTAAAAAAGTCATACCACTGTTCGGATCTTTGTAAAAAAACAAAGCTACAATGAAGGCAATAATGCTGATTGATGTCCCTCTTACAGCTAAAGAACATTTGATTTAAACATTTTGTAATTTTCATCTGGACAAACAGTTACTTAGAGTGCTCAAGATAAATGGTACACCCTGTATACAGGGTTACTAACTTTTCATCCATTTCATGCAGTTTTTCCACTTGTCCATAACTATGCCAAGAAGTCCAAGAAGTTTGATGGATTGAGGAAACATTAAGGTTTCTGGTGTCAGTGACACATGTTTCTGCAGTTTCTCTCAAAATGACAACAGTTACAGATGGTCAACATTTCAGCATATTGTTACTGTAGTTGCTGCAGATGCCAAAGATGATGCAACTGGATTGATGGATGCACAAGACACATTTGTCACCACTTTTACAACTCATTCTCAATGTACAGGTTCAGATGCATTAAGTCACAAACTGCGGGAAAACATCACATCCTATCCAACCTGTAACAGGTTACCAACAGAAAGAATTCAAGCTTTTTGAAGAACTGAACAAACTGAAATGACACACTAGCCAGAAATGTGAGCATCACATGTAATATATCAAGAGAGGAAATCAAGAGTGTTACCCAAAACAGGCAAACATATATGAGTGGTAGAACATCAGCAGGCCTGGCTTCTAAGCAATGACACTCCCAACAGTCGATGGTTACCTTCTATTCACACACCTCATAAACCACAGGCTTTTCCAGCATACACGATTAAGTCACGCTCTGTCAGCAGACACTTTAACTGCAACCACTTTGTTGGCTGCTAGCATTGTTGGTTCTGAACTGGGAAGGGGTTAGGAAACTGAAGGAAAATGACTAATGAACCAAGGTTGAGGCGGGGAGAGTTACAGCAGTGTAAGGTACATTATAGGAAAGTTTGCTCCTGTGCAGTTCAGAAAAGCTGGTGTTGGTATGAAGAATGCAGATGGCACAGGCTGCGAAACAGTCATTTTAGGGAAGAACGTTGTGTCAGGCAGCATGCCCGACAATGGGGTGGTCTAGCTGTCTCTCAGCAACAGTTTGTCAGTGGCCATTCATATGGAAATACAGCTTGTCGGTAGTCATGCCCATGTGGAATGCATCACAGTTGTTGCAGCTTGGCTTGTACATCACATGATTTTTTGCATAGGTAGCCTTGCCTCTTGATGAGGTAGGTGGTGGTGGTGGTGGTGGTGGTGGTGGTGGTAGGATGTATGGGCCAGGTCTTGCATCAAGGTCTACTACAGGGATATGGGCAAACAGACAAGGGATTGGGAGCTGGGGTTTTTGGAGGAATGGATGAAGATATTCCGTAAGTTTGGTGGAAAGCAGCGTACCACTGTTTGAGGAGTAGGAATGATAGTGGGTAGAACATTCTTCATATCAGGCCACAATGAGAGGGATAGCAGAGAATGTGGTTCAGTTGCTACAGTCCTGGGTCATAATGAGTCATGCGGGTAGTGCTCCTATCCAGCTCGACAATGGGACTTTGGGAGATGGTGGGTGACTGGAGACATCTCCCAGGCCTCAACTTTCCAGTCATCCCATCACCCCCAGTTAGCCCCACCATCCAGCCACAGATGAGTGTTCTCCTTGTTACCACCACCCAGGAATGGAACAACTGAAGCACATTCTCCACCAAGACCTCTCATTGTGGCCTGAAATGAGCAATGTCCTACCCTCTATCCCTCCCACCCTTCCCACGGTGGTTTTCTGACACCCACTAAAACTGCACAATAACTTCATCCATCGCTACACAACCCCTGTTCCCAACCCCTTGTCTCATGGCTCATATTCCTGTAACAGACCAAGATGTCGCATACAGTCTCCTCCACTAACCACAGACCACCCACCACCCACCACCATCGCCATCTCCAGTCCTGTCAGAAGCATCAACTATCTCATAAAAGGCAGGGCTATCTGTGAAACAAGTCATGTGATGTACAAGCTAAGGTGCAACCACTGTGCTGCATTCCGCTTGGGCAAGACAACAGACAAGCTGTCTGTCTGCATGAATGGCCACCAAGAATGTGTCCTGAAAAAACAACTGGACCACCCAGTTGTTAAGAGCACTATCCAACACTATGTTTGCATCCACCAATGTGATTCCTACCAATATCAGCTTCTTAGAACTGTGCACATAGGATATATTGCAGGGTGAGTTCCTATGTTCCCATAAGCCTTCTTGTCTGTCCTGCATCTACTTAACTGTTTCCCTGTTCCCAGTCCAGCATCACACAACCTTATATTCCACAAAAGCACCCATAGTATTTTCCCTTCCCTCCTTCCCCCAATCCCCCTCCCACACACCATCTAAACTCCCCATTGCACCTTACTGTCCTACCCTCTCCTCACCATTTCCCAGCATGAATCTTGAAACAATGTGGGGGACTAGACACTCTGAAATCTTGAGGGTGTCAGGGATGAAATACAGTGAGCAAAAAATTATTTGCAACTTCAGAAACCAACTGAAATTGTAAGAGAAAAAAAAAAGATAAAGATGGGCATTGTAATTGAGGAGAGAGGAAGACAGGATTTAGCCTATCCACAATGTTATTCAGTATACACTTACATCTAAAGTTACACTCTCTGCAAACAGTAGTGTAGTGCATGGCAGAGTGTACTTTCCATTGTACCAGTAGTTCAAACTTTTTTCAGATTCCATGTATAGAATAACTGGATTTTCCATTCTTGAAAAGAGTAACTGCTTAATTCATCCTCCTCAAAATCTATAAATGATGTAAATATGGGTTTGCTTTTCTTCAAGCTATTTGGATGTGCAAATTCTAATTTCAGTACTGACATTTCTGCAAAACAAAAACTAACCTTCCCAGAGATAATGATCTAACTGTTTATTGATTCTGTATGATTTTGCAATTTTAATCTTCATTTCGTAACAAATTTTGTCAGCTATCACATCTGTCCCTGGAAATGTCAGTTTAAAATGTGGTGTCAAAATATCTATTTCACCATTAGAAACTTTCAGTGTTTCCAGATACAACCATTTTTTTATTGTAGCTGACATTTCTTCTTCTTCACCATCACCATCATCATTTTTTACTTTCTCAGACGTTAAGTCTGGTTAAAAATGGAAAGTGACACAGACCTTGATCAAGTGTCACTTCCTTTTAACTGTACGGTATATGTTATATTGCATTTAGGAACTTTCGGGTAATTGAACATGTATAAATAATTACAGATTTCTGTAGTTGTATATATAAGTTTGGATGTAGCTGTATTGCATTGATGTACTGGTGGATATTGTGTGGTATGACTCCTGTAGTTGATAGTGTAATTGGTATAGTGTCAACTTTAACCTGATGCATGTCCTTGACTTCCTCAGCCGGTTGGATGTATTTTTCAATTTTTTCTCCTGTTTTCTTTTGTATATTTGTTGTTTCGGGTATGGATATTTCGATTAGTTGTGTTAATTTCTTCTTTATATTGGTGAGTATGATGTCAGGTTTGTTATGTGGTGTTGTTTTATCTGTTATAATGGTTGTGTTCCAGTATAATTTGTATTCAACATTCTCCAGTACATTTTGTGGTGCATACTTGTATGTGGGAATGTGTTGTTTTATTAGTTTATCTTGTATGGCAAGTTGTTGATGTACTATTTTTGCTACATTGTTATGTCTTCTGAGGTATTCTGTATTTGCTAGTATTGTACATCCGCTTGTGATGTGATCTACTGTTTCTATTTGTTGTTTGCAAAGTCTGCATTTATCTGTTGTGGTGTTGGGATCTTTAATAATATGCTTGCTGTTATATCTGGTGTTTATTGTTTGATCCTGTATTGCAATCATGAATCCTTCCATCTCACTGTATATATTGCCTTTTGTTAGCCATGCATTGGATGCGTCTTGATCTATGTGTGGCTGTGTTAGATGATACGGTTGCTTGCCATGTAGTGTTTTCTTTTTCCAATTTACTTTCTTCGTATCTGTTGATGTTATGTGATCCAAAGGGTTGTAGAAGTGGTTATGAAATTGCAGTGGTGTAGCCGATGTATTTATATGAGTTATTGCTTTGTGTATTTTGCTAGTTTCTGCTCGTTCTATAAAGAATTTTCTTAAATTGTCTACCTGTCCATAATGTAGGTTTTTTTATGTCGATAAATCCCCTTCCTACTTACTTTCTGCTTAATGTGAATTTTTCAGTTGCTGAATGTATGTGGTGTATTCTATATTTGTGGCATTGTGATCGTGTAAGTGTATTGAGTGCTTCCGGGTCTGTGTTACTCCATTTCACTACTCCAAATGAGTAGGTTAATATTGGTATAGCATAAGTATTTATAGCTTTTGTCTTGTTTCTTGCTGTCAATTCTGTTTCCAGTACTTTTGTTAGTCTTTGTCTATATTTTTCTTTTAGTTCTTCTTTAATATTTGTATTATCTATCCCTATTTTTTGTCTGTATCCTAGATATTTATAGGCATATGTTTTTTCCATCGCTTCTATGCAGCTGGGAGTGTGTTTTCTCTTGACAATGCTCTTTTTCATACATTTTTCTGTTCCAAAAGCCATATTTACATCATTGCTTAATACTTCTGTTATCTTTAGTAATTGGTTGAATTGTTGATTTGTTGCTGCCAGTAGTTTTAGATCATCCATGTATAGCAAATGTGTGATTTTGTGTGGGTATGTTCCAGTAATATTGTATCCATATTTTGTATCATTTAGCATGTTGGATAGTGGGTTCAGAGCAAGGCAGAACCAGGAAGGACTTACCAAGGACTTACCAAGGTCTCCTTGGTATATTCCATGCTTAATCTGTATTGGCTGTGATGTGATATTATTAGAGTTTGTTTGGATATTAAGTGTGGTTTTCCAGTTTTTCATAACTATGTTTAGGAACTATCAATTTAGGATCTACTTTGTATATTTCCAATATCTGTAGTAACCATGAGTGGGGTACACTATCAAAAGCTTTTTGGTAATCAATGTATGCATAGTGTAGTGACCTTTGTTTAGTTTTAGCTTGATATATCACCTCTGTATCTATTATTAGTTGCTCTTTACATCCTCGTGCTCCTTTGCAGCAGCCTTTTTGTTCTTCATTTATAATTTTGTTCTGTGATGTATGTGTCATTAATTTCTGTGTAATGACTGAAGTTAATATTTTGTAGATTGTTGGTAGGCATGTTATGGGGCGATATTTAGCTGGGTTTGCTGTGTCTGCATGATCTTTAGGTTTCAGGTAGGTTATTTCATGTATAAGTGTATCAGGGAATGTGTATGGGTCTGCAATGTAACTGTTAAATAATTTAGTTGGATGTGAATGTGTTGAGGTGAACTTCTTTAGCCAGAAATTTGCTATTTTATCATTTCCAGGGGCTTTCCAATTGTGCGTAGAATTAATTGCTCGGGTGACTTCATGTTGCAAAATTATCACTTCAGGCATTTGTGGTATCATCTTGAATGAGTCTGTTTCTGCTTGTATCCACCGTGCATGCCTGTTATGTTGTACCGGGTTTGACCATATGTTGCTCCAGAAGTGTTCCAGGTCTGTTATGTTTGGTGGATTGTCAATTTTAATGTGTGTGTTTTCTATTGTCTGGTAAAATTTCTTTTGGTTTGTGTTGAATGTTTGGTTTTGTTTCCTTCTATTTTCACTTTTTTTGTATCTTCTAAGTCGTTTGGACAATGCTTGTAACTTCTGCTTCTTTTCATCTACTTGCTCTATTGCTTCTTGTTGTGAGATTTTACCTAACCTCTTTCGTTTTTTGTCTGATATTTCATTTCTTATAAATTGTGTTAGCTGTCCGATGTCTTTTCTCAGTTTTTCTATTCTGATCTGTAGCCTATGTTGCCATGCTGGTTTTGTGGGTTTCTTCTGTGTGTTGGTTGGTTCTGATCTCTGCCTAGTGTGTATATTTAGTGTAGTGAGTGCTCCTGCATAAACCAGTAGTTTTAACTCTTCCATTGTTGTATTTTCATTTATTTTGTTGTGTATGATTGTATTGATAGTTGTTATTGTTGTTTTGACTCATGGGTTATTTGGTGGTCTATGCAAGAATGGTCTAATGTCTGTATTTGTGTCTTTGTATTCTATATATGTCAGCTGAAATTTGTCTTCTATATCTAACATGTGTGTCACTTCGTGTTCTATTTGTGCTTGTTCTGGTGGCTGTCTTAAGATGTCGTTTACCTCTGATTGTTTAATTGATGTGTGTTGTTCTTTGTTTGTTTGCTCTGGGATGTTTGAGTCCATTACTGTATTTTCTTCTTCTTCTGATTGCACATTATTTTGTTCTAGTATTTGTTATACTTGTTGTTTGATGTTTTCTAATTCTGACTGGGGTATCCTGTTATTTTTGATTGTTACACGGATCTGATCAGCTAGTCATTGTTCTCTTAAAAATTTTAATTCTGGGTATCTGGTAATAAATGTTGTGTATACTTGTGATCTGTATCCAGTTGTGTTGGTTCCTAGGTTTGTTGCTTGGTAATAACAGAACATGAGGTGTCGATTAACTTCATCTGACCATCTCATCCTCTGTCTTTGTTTTCCTTCTAGGGTGGTTGCAGGAAGCATATCCTGCAAAACACCTCTATTTGGATTTAAATCATTTTCCAGTTGGCTAGCAGTGTCGTTACCATTGTGGGCGGGCATAGGGTTCAAGCGTCGTCCCCGACCATGACGGCACTTGTCCGAGGCTTCTTTAGTTCTGTCCTGAACCAAGCAATCACATTGTTATTATTATTATTATTATTATTATTGTTGTTATTATTGTTGTTGTTATTATTGTTGTTATTATTGTTGTTGTTATTATTGTTGTTGTTATTATTGTTGTTGTTATTATTGTTGTTGTTATTATTGTTGTTGTTATTATTGTTGTTATTGTTATTGTTATTATTGTTGTTGTTATTGTTGTTGTTAAATCTATTCCAGGATTACCCTACTTAATTTTGTGGTGACAGCCCTGAAATGCCCTGACCAGATATCCTATTCTTCCTTCCACTGTGTTTTACTAATTCTCACTACATATACCTTTCCATTACAAAGGAAAATACGGAAGAAATGCTTCATTTTCCTTTTCACACCACTGCACAGATGAATGATGTAGATATTAGTGTCTTTGGCATTGAGAAACAGCTAAAATCACTGAAATGGAACAAGGATTAAGGGCATGAAGAAATGCTTGTCGTATCCTATCTACAATTTCCAGCTCAGTTAGATCCCATTTTCTCTATAATGCATTACACTGTGGATACATTGAGGTAACGGACTGTGTCCAGTGATTGGAAGGAAGGACAGGACATACCCATCTACAAAAAGGATACCAGAAGTGTTTAACAGAACTACCATACTATCTCATTGAAATCCATGCATTGCAGAACCTCAGAACAGACTCTGCAATCAATATTTGAACAGAATTACCTACTAGATGAAAACTCACAAAGTTTCTGATCATGTATGCTGCACAAAATGTTGGGTGAAGGATATAGGAACAATTGGTTACCATAGGTTGAACCCAGGATGATTTCTGGAGCAGTGAATGTGTTTTAAGGATAACTTCCAGGTTCTCAGTTCAGAAAAGCTTGAAGAAGTGGTGGTAATGGTGACAAACCAGATGGTCTGGGCTGTGAAGCAGCCATTGAAATTTGGTAGTTTATGATCATCTGCATTTTGTGTATGGTGCTACACTTTTCTCTTGGCCATGTGTCATGTTTACAATGAGCATCAATCTATCCTTTCCACAACTGTTGACTTTTTTGTCATCAGTTTTCTGACTGGTTTGATGTGGCCCACCATGAATTCCTCTCCTGAACCAAACTCTTAACCTCAGAGTAGCACTTGGAACTACTGTTTCAATTATTTACGGGATGTATGCTATCTTCCTCTACAGGTTTTGCTCTCTACAGCTCACTCTAGTAACACAGAACTTATCTCCTAATGTCTTAACCTATCTCCTATCAGCCTGACCCTTCTCCTTATCAGTGTTATCCATATACTCCTTTCCTCTTCAGTTCCAGGCAAATCCTCCTCATTCCTTAGCATATGGGCCCACATAATTTTCAACATTCATCAGCAGCACATAATCTCAATTGCATCGATCCTCTTTTCTCTGGTTCTTTTGCAGTCCATGTTTTACTATCATACAAGGCTGTGCTCTGAACATACATTCTTAGAAGTTTCTTCCTCAAATTAAGGACTATTTTTGACACCAGTAGACTCCTCTTGGCCAGAGAACACCTTTTTGCCAGAGCTAGTCTCCTTATGATGTCGTCCTTGCTCCATCCATCATTGGTTGTTTTGCTGCCTAAGTGACCTCTTGACCATCATTCCAATCTAAAGTTTCTCACTCTGTTCATTTCTGCTACTTTTCATTAATTTCATCTTTCCTTAGATTTACTCTCAATTCATATTCTGTACCCATTAGATTGTTCACTTCATTCAGCACATCACTTAATTCTTCACTTTTACTCACAATAGCAATGTCATCAGCAAACTGTATCACTGATATACTTTCCCCTTCAATTTTAATCACATTCCTTAATTTTCATCATTGCTGCTATGCCGTACAGATTGAATAGTAGGGGCAAAAGACGACATCCCTGTCTTACACTGTTTTTGATCCAAGCAATTTGTTGTTGGTTATTGGCCTATTATTCCCTCTTAGCTCTTGTAAATATTGTATATTACCTATCTCTTCCTATAGCTTACCCCTATTTTCCTCAGAATTTCTAATATCTTGCACCATTTTACATTGTTGAACACTTTTTCCAGGTTGACAAATCATACAAACATGTCTTTATTTTTCTTTAGTCTTGATTCCATTATGAACCACAACATCACATTGCCTCTCTTGTGCATTTACCTTTCCTAAAGCCAAACTGATCATCATGTAATGCATCCTCAATTTTCTTTACCATTCTTATTCTTGTCAATAAGTGGGATGCCTGAACTGTTAAGCTGATTCTGTGATAATTCTCGCACTTGTCAACTCTTGCAGTCTTGGGAATTGCATGGATGGTATTTTTCCGAAAGTCAGATAGTATATTTCCAGACTCATATTCTACACACCAACACGAATAATTGTTTTGTTGCCACTTCCCCCAATGATTTTAGATATTCTGATGGAATGTTATGTATCCATTGTGCCCTATTTCATTTTAAGTCTTCCAAAGCTCTTTTAAATTCTGATTCTAATACTGGATCCCCTATCTTTTTTAACTAGACTCCTGCTTCTTCTTCTACCACATCTGGCAAATCTACCCCTCATAGAGGCCTTCAAAGTACTTTTCCCACCTATCTACCCTGTTCCCTGAATTTATCAGTGGCCTTCCCATTGCATTCTTAATGTTACCACCCTCACTTTTAATTTCAACAAACATTGTTTTGACTTTCCTACACACTGAATTAGTCCTTCTATCTTTTTTTTATTTCTTCAAGTTTTTCATGCAGTTATTTCATCTTAGCATCCCTGTTCCTATTTATTTCATCCCTCAGCGACTTATTTTTGTATTCCTGAATTTCCCTGAACAGTATTGCACTTCCTTCTTTTATTGATCAACTGAAGTAATTCTTTGGTTACCAATGTTTTCTTCGCAATTACCTTCTTTGTACCTGGAAAACTTCTGTGATTGCCCTTTTTAGAGACATGTGTCCCTCTTCAACTGTACTGCGTAATGAGTTATTTCTTATTGCTTTATCTAGAGCCTTGAAGAACTTCAAGCATATCACATTCCTTAGCATGTTTGCATCCCACTTCTTTGTGTGTCGAGTCTTCATGACTAATATCTTGAACGTCAGCCTACACAACAGTTGACATTATGAACTAAGTTCTAGGACAGTAGATTATAAGTCATAAGTTTAGATATTCCAGGAAATGTATCTGTGATGATACACAGTCAATTTATTCCTCTGTAATGGGGAAGAAATGTAATTTATGACTTTCATAGTCTTTCTGATGTAAATTACAAAGAGCTACTCATCAAGTTGCATTTATTAAATCTGATACCAAATTCAGTTAGCATTTACAGACAGAAATAATGAAGCAAGCAAAATAAATGAAAATTTCCAAATGGCATTGAAATGTTCAACTATCATTTTACACATACTCTGGACAAATAAAGGTTCTTTATCTTCAGAACATAATGAATCTTGAAATTTTCTGCTGCTCTCTTGGGTTCCAGTAAGTCCTGGTTGGTTTGCCAAGCAGGTTACGTCATTAGGCTGCGAAGTTTTGTTTCTGTGCTTGGCAAATATTTTGATTTTGTTGTGAACCATAACATTTTGTTGGTGTTCCTTTTTCTGCTACCCAAAAATTCAAAATCACTTTTGTACTCGATATTTTGATACCTGCAGTGAGGTGGTGGTTTCTTGCCACACTTTTGTTGTAGATAAAATACGATGAGATGCTCTAGTATGTGTGTTAGAAATGTGGCCATTTATCTGTCATTCTTTGTCAATATTGCAATGTGGAGGGGGCATTCCCACCTACCCAGTTCACAGAAGCTAGTGTGGGAAGGAAGGATCCATATGATGCAGGCTGTGAAGCAGTCAAAGTGAAGAATGTTCTGTTGGGCAGCGCATTCATTCAACAACTGGGTAGTTCAACTACCTCTCGGCCACAATTTGTCTGTGGCCATTCATGTGAACATACAGCTTGTTGTTTGGCACATCCATCAGAACATGGCACAGTGCTCACAGCTTAGCTTGTAGATTACATGACTGCTTTCACAGTTAGCCTTGTCTTTGATGGGATATGTGATGCTTGAGAGCAGACTGGAGTAGGTGGTTGTTTGGTCGGTACACTTGTCCAAGTCAGTGGAGAGCACTGCCCTCTATCAAGTCATTTCTGCCTGAGGGATAACGGCCAAGATACCACACTCCTAGGGTGGGTAATAAGACAATTGCCACAGAAAGAGAGCGAACAGTTGTGAAATAATACTCGATCTGGCACCTGTCATAGATCGCTGCATACACGCCTCTAACACTGAAGGTTGAATATGTGTATTTTCATTTATGTGTGGGTCAACTGTCAATTATAAGTGCTTCTGCACACAGACTGTCATTCATTGCCATCTAACTGAATGTGAACAAATATGCAGTCCTTTAAATTCCTGGTCCTCAGACAAAATTGACGATTTAAATTGCTGTCTGTGGACAATAACATTTTGGTCCACTTGGGCTGGACTGTGATGGATTCGATGAAATTCCATGCAGGAGCAGCCACCTGTGGGTGAAAATGCAGTGAACTTCAATGGAGCAGCATGGGGATGAAGCAAATTTCATTAGATGATGGATCTCACTTCACTGATAAAAGTTAGACCAAATGTAAAAACTGGGAAAAGAAAGAAAAAAGCAAAAAGGTGGGGTGGTCTTTCCATGATGGAGTGTTCATTGGGTCCCACATTGAGAATGCTGGAAAAGAGGTCCCAACCCCTGCTCCAAGAATGAAGTAGAACCTTGTATCTGTAAATAAAAATCACTTTCACAGAGGAAACTGAGGGCCACTTCAACCATCCGAAAACCGTCTGCTAATATTAAATTTAAGGAAACAGGAAGACTAAACTTAGCACAAAGGGCCAAAGGAAGGGGACATTCCACCAATATGTGGGGTACCGTCAGTCTGGCTCAACAAAATTGTGGGGGAGAGTCATTACATAGGAGGAAACAATGGGGGGAGCCTGGTAGGACTAATGCATAGATGGCATAAAACAATGACTCCCTCTGAGCAGAGCAGAAGGAAGAGCACCAAACAGCACTGGACTACTTTATTTTAGGGAGTTTATTACTATGAACAGTAGCACATCAGATGTCATTCAAATTTTGGGCAAAGAGAGATTTGACATAGATCCGCATATCCACAGCTGGAATCATGAAAGGAAATGGCAGTAAGTATCTGCTTCACTAGCCAAACGGTCAGCCAGTTCATTCCCTGGGATGCCCACATGACTTGGGACCCAGAGAAAGACAACTGAACAGATGGCACACTCATGGGCCGACAGAAGGACACGGACAGAAGATACCAAAGGATGACGAGAGTAGCATTGGTCGATAGCCTGCAGGCTGCTCATTGAGTCTGAACAGATTAAAACACTGTGGAGTGAGGCCTGAGGAAAAAAAATGTGAGCTCTGTGAATTTCTAGAAGCTCTGCTATGAACACACTAAATGATCCTGGCAATAAATGGTGTTCTAAGCCAGTAGGAGACATGAAAGTGTATCCCACTTTACCAACTGTTTTAGAACTATCAGTGTAACAGATTGTGGCACCATAGAACTCTTCAAGGATGGCACATAGAAGATGGCAGAGAATCAAAGAGTCGACAGAGATCTTAGGACCCTCGAATAGGTCAGTCCTAATTCGTGGTCTAGTTACCAACCAAGGGTGGGAGGGGTATGGGAGGAAAGACACGAGGTGCATTACAGTGAGTGGAGATGGGGATCCCGACAGGGAGAAGTGATACGCATGCCAACTGGCAATCCCACGCAAGAGTGGGTGCCAGGAGAGATACATTCCTCATTGGCGAAGACTGCAGGGTACATTGGATAGTGAGGGAATTGGCAAATGATGTCTGCGTAAGAAAGTAGTAGTTGGTTCAGTCATATGTGTAGAGGGGGAATCCCCACTTCTGTGAGGAGACTATCAACGGGACTAGTGTGAAAGGCACCAATAGCCAGATGATCTCCACAATGATGAAGAGGGTCAAGTAGCTTCAAAGTCAAAGAAGCTGCTGGGCCATAAACCTGACTACCAAAATTTAGCCTGGAGAAGACTAGGTCACGGTAAAGATGGAGAAGAGTGATACAGTCTGCACTCCAAGGTGCAAGAGCCAGGAGGTGGAGAGCATTAAGCTTCCACATACATACAGTCTTTAGGTGGCAAGTGTAGGGCAGCCATGTCAGCTTGTTATCAAAAATAAGGCCCAAGAAACAGGACTGTGCTACAACATAGAGAAGCTGGTCACATAAATAAAATTTAGAATTGTGGTGTACTGCGAGTCGGCCGGCCGAAGTGGCCGTGTGGTTCTGGGCGCTGCAGTCTGGAACCACGAGACCGCTACGGTCGCAGGTTCGAATCCTGCCTAGGGCATGGATGTGTGTGATGTCCTTAGGTTAGTTAGGTTTAACTAGTTCTAAGTTCTAGGGGACTAATGACAGCAGAAGTTGAGTCCCATAGTGCTCAGAGCCATTTTTTTGTACTGTGAGTCGATGATAAAAACGTATTTTGGAGCGAAAAAACTAGAAGCCATAGGAGGTGGCCCATGCAGAGGCCCATGGGATGCCATCTTGGAGCTGGCACTCACCAGATGCTACTTAGTGGGAGCTGCATCAGATGCAAAAGCCATCGATGTACAATGCCAGAGTAACCAGAGGCCCAACAGAGGTCACAAGCCATGGACTGCAAGGAGGAAGAGTGTGACACTTGCCACAGAACCCTGCGGGATACCATTCTCCAGAATTCCATGGGTGCTGAGTGAAATGCCAACTTGAACCCAGAAGACAGCTGAGAGAAAAACTCATGGATAAAAATCTGAAGGGGACCTTGGAAGCATGGTTGGTAACTAAAATGTGATGGCATCAAGCCATGTCATGTGCCTTATGTTGGTAAAAAGAAGCCCATGACAAGGAGCTGGCAGTGAATAAAAGCCTGTCGGGTGGCTTTTTCCATTCCAAGCAAATGGTCAGTTGTAGATCGTCTCATTTGGAAGCCACAGTGATACCGGGACAAAAGGCCGAGAGATTCGAGTACCCAGCATAATCTGAAGCTAACCATCCTCTTGAGCAGTTTATGTAGGACACTTGTCAGGTTAATTGGGTGGTAGCTGTCAAGAGCCGTTGGGTTCTTCCTCACCTTAAGGACAGTGATATCTATACTGTTTCGTCACTGTGGCAGAAAAGTATCTGTGAACGAAATGCAGTTGAAGACCCTAGACCATCTGGGTGTGGACAGAATCTGGGCCAGCTGCCATGCCCTGTGACGAGTTAAGAGCTTGCAACAATTCCCATTCAGTGAAGGGTTCACTATATAGCTCAATGTGGTGCGGGATGAAACAAGGTTGGTGGAGGAGGAGGGGGGGGGGGGGGGGGAGGATCTGGTCAACACTGCATTTCTGCTGGAGAAAGGTAGCAGGATAGAAAGGTGATGCTGGTGCCATCACAAAGTGTGTAGCAAGGTGTTCTGCGAGGACTAATGGTTCAGTGCAGAGGCCCTGGACAACTGAATGTTTCTAGCAGCCGAGAACGCTATGGAGCTTGGACCGAACCTGCAATGAAGAGGCGTATGTACCCAGAGAGGACACACAGTGCTACCAGCATTCCTTTTTATGCTGCATAAGAAAGTAATGAGCCTTAGCATGAACACACTTAAAACCAAAGAGATTGGTCTGTGGAAGGTATCACAATACAGCAGCGCCTTTTAGCGGCCGTGGACAGCGACTGTGACATCCTCAGCCCTCCAAAGTACCGATCAGTGACAAGGAGACCTGTTCATAGGGGAGACAGCAGTGTGAAGAATAGTGGCAGAGATGCCTCGCACGACTGCATCAATTGAATTTGACAGGGAGGTGTAGAAGTGCACGGCAGACATATACAAAGGGCAATTGGCCCTGTGGAATGCGTAACTTGGGGGCCTGTCCACCTGACAGTAGCAGAGGAACAATAGGATCACTGGATATTGGCCACTGTCACAAATGTCATCATGGGCTGACAAATGGAGGGAAGCCACGAAGGCAGGGGAGGAGATCGTTAGATCGATAGTGGTAAAGGTGCCGTGAGGAGCATCAAACTGGGTAGGGGACCCGTCATTGAGGAGAGACAAATTCAGGTCCGTAATAAGCTGGTCTATTATGGTCCCCTACCCACTGAAGTGACACTCTCCCACAGTGAATGGTGGGCACTGAAGTCCCAAAGGAGGAGAAACGGGGGCGGGAATTGCTGGATTAAGGAAGACAGTGCAAAGTAAGGAATTATCCTGTCTGGAGGAAGGTGGACACCACAAATGGTGATTGCCAGAGATGTTTGCTCTCTAACTACTATTGTGGTCAGTAGTAGTCACCTACAAGGATGAGGTGCCATCTGTAAATAAGATAAGATCTCAGACGCAGGTGGGAGATGGCACTACTGGCGACAGTGGAAGCGAGTGGCGGGGAGGGGGGGGGGTGTTGTGTGGCACCTTGTCATAGGATTTATGTTTCTTCTTGTTCTTTTTCTTTCAGAGCTGGAGGGGGGTAGAGCACAGAGGGAGTACTGGTGTCTGCAAGATCCAGAACCGAAAGAGAGCGGGTGGCTTTGGGACACACAGACGCACTATCTGAGTGATGGTAGGAGACTTCCAGCCTGAGAAATGCTTGTCAGAGGGGTCTGGGGAGGGAGCCCAATCACAGGCAGGTGCCAAAGAAGGGGCACACTTCTTTGATGGGGAGAGGGAGCAGACAGGAGATAGTGGCAACCGCAGGGGAAGCAGAGGGAGAGGGGATAGGGGGATGGGGCTGGGCAAAGAAGAGGTAGGAGGAGGAAATGAAGTAACAGAGAGGAAAGTTAAAGATAGTGACACTGAATGGAGTGTCTCATACTTTTGGTGAACCTCAGCATAAGTCAGGCGATCACGAGACTTGTAGGGTAGAAGGGGGCTACAGGGGGAAGGGCGAGAGGAATCCACACTGCAGACGACAGGGAGGGAGTTGTTCCCCAAATGGCTCACACTAAAAAACAGGAAATTTTGAAGTCGAGGTCAAAGGTCAAGTGGGGACCTATAAACCAAAAATAGACGAATGAACAGGCAGAAGGAACTAAATTGCGAACAATAAAGGAAACCAGTTGGATAGCCGTGTCGAGATGAATCAGAGCACCAAGAAAGGGGATGGAGGTGGCAACAGGGAGTGAGCAAGGATAGGGAGGGAGGGCAGGGTGACAAATGTGCCCAGTGAGGAAGAATTGGCTGCAATACCTCAGAACCCCATGTGCACCACGTGTGAACTCATGAAACAACTGTGAGCCCCCTGGGAGGGGGGGATCTCACTTGAGTGCATCAGAATTTACCATAAAGTTGACCCTCATAAAACTGCCATAATTCAAATGTGATGTAAAGCAGGTCAGGAATTTTTGTGACATTTGTGAGCCTTGTGGTAAATAATGAGGAACTAGAGGACAACGCTAAATAACCATTTGCTTAGTTCAGTAACATGTGCAGCTCACAATGTAATTGCCCATCTTCTGGTGACTATCACTAATTTTAATGTGGCTTTTGGTACGGTTTTCAACACATACAATAACCCTAGACTGATTGCATCAGCTCATCTGAAGAAGTTGTTCATGCTCCCATCAGTGACTGGGGAAGGGGCAAGTGAACTTCATGCACTACTTCAAGCAATGTTGATGTGCTGATGGTAGTACAACTAAATGTATCCTTTCAAGACATAATTATATCACTGCTCTTTATAGAAAATGTTGACCAGTCTGTAAGAACATAATTTAAAACTTGCCTGAGTTTCAATAGCTTTCTGACATTAGAAAAGAGATGTGCTTTTCTCAAAAATAAATGCAAATCTGAAATCATGAAGACTACAGTACTACCATGGCACAGCACATATGGGAACAAAAAGCAGAGCACCTGCAATGCCAAGCAATTTGGGCATTTGAGATGAATCTAGTCCCTGCTAGTGCTGCATTTGTCATGTGCCACTTGCCTTATGTTTTGTAGAAGTGCAGCAAATTCAGTCAAGCAATGTGTAGTGAACACAAACCAATCGTGATGCCCAACACATTGTTCAACAACTGTCTGAAGTGTGATTGTAGGGCTTCTAGTTGCGCGTCTGTTTGCGCATCTGTTTGCGCATCTGTATGCTGCCATGCTTGTCAAAAATGACCCCACACATTGCTACACACAGAAATAAAACACACAATATGGAACAAGGAAGGATTGTCCTAGTGACGTGAAACACAAATACAATGGTATACATCCATCAATTACATTGCATTATTGCTCACTTAAAGTCATCCCAGACAAACAAGTGCTGCTCACAACAGGGACAATATGGTTGAAACATAGCAGTGGAACATGGCAAACTTATGCTCTCTCAGTTTCTGACTCGCAGTCATGATTTATATCTGAAGTATGTGCAAAGTGCCTATGACTTCACAGATGGCACAGTAGAGTATCCATTCAAGGAACAGGTGGAATCATATCAGAAACAAAACAGCACATCTCTGTTCAAGTCAACTTCTGTACAAACATCTTCATTTTACCTTCTGTCTGTTTAATGTTGCTGAAGGTAACTGACATCTTGTCAAATCCAACACACTGGGATCAAGACAAGTATAAAACTTATCGATACAGAATTTTGTTCACCTGGCAAGATCAACATGTTGCTGGGAGCAAAATTTGGTCTGTACATTCAGAAGGCAAGGACTATCTTCATTAGAACTCATCATCCTGTGCTTTAAGAAACAGAACAGTGTTGGGTTATGTATGTCAAAGAAGTATCAAATGGTAGAGCACAAAATTTTGTCAATGTGGCCATTCATGTTATGCTTTGTGAAATCCGACACTGACTTTCTTGAAGAAACTGTGGAAGACAGAAGGATTAAATCATGTCTGAACCATAGCAACACTTGCACATGTGTGCATGTGTGCATGTGTGTGTGTTTGGTGAGGCCTGGAGAACATTTGGCTGGAGGCCATGTGGCTGGTAAGTTGTTGATTTTGGGGGAATCCCACTGTTTGGTGCAGGTCCCGAGATGTCGCTCAAGGTTGTATCAGTAAGGGCAAGATGGGCTGGCTCACATAAGGACAGATAGCGGTGAGCTGCATGAAGACAGATGGACATTCCATGCAAACTGATTGGCAAGTAATTGGCTTACTCTACAAGCTTAAGTTTTATGGCTCATCAACAATCACCCAAGTGTGTAGGATGCAATAATACCCTGGCTGGAATCCTTCACAACTGAGTGGAGTTAAGTGTTGTTTTGTTACATTTGAGTATGCTCATGTCTGTGTTATCTAAAATTGCATCTGTTATATTAATGCACCTATGAGTGACTGAGTGGATGATCGTCAGTCAGTTTTATTAATTGCAATTTGTGTTGCAAGTAATATGTCATGCAAACTTAAGAGTATTCCCTGTTGTAAGCCTCATGAAGGGAATTAATAGTAACATGATCTATGTTGGAGGCAAAGCTATCTTGGTACATGTGTACTCTTGAGTTATTGTATCAACAGGTGCTGATATTTTCGCTTCTGAATAGCAGAAATTTTAATGAGTGTTAATTACATTGCTAGTCACTTGTGCCATTTGTTCATATTTTCTACTCCCTGACCCTTCTTGAGTGAAGCTTTATTTGTGCAGATTACTGTTCCCATTGGTGTGTGTTGGCAGGGTAGCTTTGGCAGGAAATAAAGTGTTCTTATTCCCGGGCCTAGAGTAGAGGCACGTTTGCCTTTTGCCATGGCGGCATTTCCGTCGTCGCACGGTGTCTGGGTTGACTGGCAGTCTGCTGCCCCTACCAGTCACACTGTGGTGGCTTGAGTGAAGTGAAGCTGCTCATTTGACGTGTACCACAGCGGACTGTCACAATATGGGCAGGAGCCAGTAGTCTGCTCTATTTAGTGAATTTATTGAGCTCAGGTGGTAATGGCACATTTACCAAGCCTGAGGTTCCTCCTCATTATACCTTTAATTACTTACTTAAATGTTGTACTCTTATCATTAATTCTGAGTATGTTAAGTTTAAAACCTGTTAGTTATCAGTGTAAACTGTTTATCTTTGCCTTGGTGCATAGTCATTCGCTAACTCCACTTGGGGAATTTGGCTGCTCATTCCTTGTTGACTGTTACAGTTCTATGCAGTAGCTCTCAGCTTGCTCTGAATATTTGACATCTGTATGTTTATTAAAGGTCATTTTTAATGTTTGTTTGTAGTACTTCAAATTCATACCTTCCCAGTTTGTCTGGTATGTTGGCGTGTGTAGTTTACTGTTTAATGGTTTTTCTTTCTTTTTGTTAAGTGTTATACATTTCTAAGAGGCCTTCCAACAGCTACAATCAATGGTGTGACTTGCAAATCTTCCTGTATTTGGATGAATGTTATTCAATTGTGTAACAGTTACTTAAGCTTGCAAATTGTTAGCGCATCTAATGTCTGTCACTGTGATTCATTTGATTGATAAAATTGTTTGCTGAACCTGCCCAACTGGTGTGACCTTTCCTTGTTTTGTGAACTGTGTACTTCCAATTTCATGCCGTTTTCATAGTGGGACAATTTACAAAATATGGCTTCTAATTAATGAAGCCTGATTAAATTTCGACTGCGAGTATCACAACTGTTTCAGTAAGTTTTTAAATTGTAATAATAATAATGTTGTTAAGTAATAAAGTGTATTAGCCCTACATAAAACAACAAACGACAAAATATGTGAGTCCACATTCCACTTCTTTTCCTTAAAGCTGTCCCAACCCTAGATGTGAGGTATCAATGTCTTAATGATAAAAGAAAAGCAGCAATGTGACTCGCACTTCGTGGAATACGCAACTAAAGATTCTACAGATAGATTCATTATTCATCTTCCATTTCATTTCAGGAAGAGCGAAGTTTGTTATGCAATTCTTTCCATGATGCTTCTCTCAGACTGAACAGAAACTAGCAAGACAATGAATGTTTGTGGAAAGCTACACAAAGTTTCTGAGGAAGTATGAAGATATACGACATATGGTAGTAGCAGTCATTACAGATTTCATTTCATATTACTTGCCACTTCAGCTGTCCTTAAAAAACTCAGTTTAACTACTAAAGCAAGAGTAGTGTTTCATTTTCTTGCCAAATCAAACAGGAATTTGTCACTAAACAGTCTTCCAATGGTAGGACCAACCATTCAACATTATTAGTACTCCGTAATATTATGCTTCCACATACATCGCATTGCCTTCACAGTAGACATGGAGATTATGGATCGACAAGTGCTGGTAGCAGATGAAGATTGCATTTCCAATTAATATTGTGGAGGAGTGATAGATCTGCACCACCTCAATACCAATGAAAGACAATCACATACAGAATGACTTGTGCACCCTTACTTGCAGCACAGTGGTCTGTTACAGTTAGTTCACAAAGAGTGTGAGCAGAGTGAGGCAGCGAACATTCCCACTAATCATTTCAATATGGACCATTGCATCTGAGGATGCGATACAGTAAGGGGGGGAAATCAAGCCCCAATAAGATCTCATTAAGATATTGATAAGAATTGGAGTTCCCCAACGGAAATGATACAGTAACAGTGCCACACTCCAAAAATATCCACTCAGTGGTGCAAAAAACACAACTACTTTTACTGCTTGATAATGATGAGGTTGTTAGAACTTCAGGTTGATTCTAGCACCCAGATGCTGTACATTTTGAAAGTGTGAACAATGTCAAACCAGAATCTAATATCTACAGCTTCACAAAAGGCACTGTACTGTATGCCACATCATCCATTTTTGACCCATTTTGATTAATTACTCCCATTGTGATCACATTTAAGATATTTTTGCAATGTCTATGGCAGTGTAAGTTAATGTGGAATGGGCCCTTGCCCTCAGAGTTGCACTCCTTTGTGGCAGACACTATACAGTGAAATTCAAATGACAGACAGCATGAGTGTTGATCATGTAGTCATTGCAGTAGGGACTTCTACCAGTATACAGAAGTCAGTACAAGATCTGGATGATCATCCGAAGATTGATCATTTGATTCTGTTTCATGCATCAGAGACATGTCTGAATGTTACTGGAAGCAAATCCCAAACAGAAAAAGTAGTTACACAGTTACCTTTACTTCACACAGAACAACCTGTGATATACGAGCTACCAAACATGAAGTTAGGTTTATTGAATTACTAAGCAACATGAGTTAAACTTGTGATATCCAAAGACAAGAAGACCTCTCTACGAAGTGCACAAGGTATCTATTTAATAGCCAGGGTAATATTCTAATAAGATTTTTTCAAGTTCGTCTGGCTATAATGATAGCAAGAAGAGTGACTTATCATTTTAGAAATTAATAGATGTGTAATTGGAATAACTAAATATTTTAGACAATTGTAGGTGGTAATTATCATGTTTAATGAATATCAATTGTGGTGTAACGTATCAGTTGGGTAATATTACATATTTTGCAATGTCGATAGAACCAATGAATGATGGTTGCTGCCATGAAGTCATATTTTAGTTCAAATAGTGGGTTTAAACTTCTATTCACTTCATGAATTTTTCCTCTTGTGCATGAAATCTGCTGCAGGTGTATGAAGAGTTTCTGCAGAGTGCGACAACGATAGTTGCTTCATCAGGCTTTACTGTACCTGCTGATTTGAGTGGTTTATCCCACGCTATCTCATTCTGGTTCAGTGATGTGCCTTGCCCCTAGATCTGTAGCACTGTGACAACTGGTATTACATCAGGGGACAAAACATGATGTTAAGCTGTCAATAGCCAGTATGCGAGTATGCGAGTATTTTTTGAGAAATTTTTTGGGATTGTTCCGTAGACAATTATATTGAGATAATAGACTTGAGATAACATTTCACTTACCAGAGCAAATGGAGTTGCTAATGTTGTGGTGTCAGGAAAGATTTGAGTACAAAAAATAATGATAATGAAGTGGAGATGAATAGGATATGTAGAAAGGAGTTGATTAATTAAAATGAGGGTGTGCAGGGCAGAACACAGAAGGGCTAAAAATCATTGGCAGATGAAATTTGTGAGCACCCTGGAAGGAGGCCAGAAACAGTGTGGGGTTCATCATGTGCCACAAAGCCAAACTTCTTTTGTTGCTGGTGAAACTCACCCCCTCTCTGCCAGAGTGGTGCTGTCTCTACTGCCACTCACCTGAGCGACAGGACGTGGGCCTTCCTCCGCAACAGGGCCTGATTGACAAGAAAGAAAATTGTGTGTTAAAATAAAAAATATTTTATTCTTGAAAGTAAAACAGGTGATACATGAAGACTGTTTCAACATGACATGATAAAGAACAGAATCAATTACTTCAATCTTTTAGAGTGCCTAGTGATCAGTGAATAACTGAGCTTCTGAACTACTCAATTACGTATAACAGTGAACGTTACTAACCGAGTTCCAGAAAGCCAGAATTTTATTACAGTTGCAGGCTGGCTATATGACGACTGCCATGGGAAAATAAACTTTTATTGCCGATGTTGCACATAATTATTGACCAAATTTTAAAATTTAAAATCCTGTAGTAATCTGCTTATTAAAACATAAAATTTTATGTTACAGGGTTAACTCACTGTGGTAAGTTTAACAAATAGGAACTGTGGGTATGACTGTATACACAGCCTCACTCACTGCAGGCATATGCCAACATTCTATTCATCTAGTATTTGACAGTAACTTGCAGAAAACTTCATTAATAATTTCAAATTATCATGATTTTTTCTCAGTGATACCCCACAGAAAGTAATAGCAAAAATGTTAATCACTTACCACATTTTTGATGTTCATGCAGTAAAATTGCGCACCAAACACTTACAATGTAACACTCCTTTCTTCACTTACAGATGGATACATATAGCCAGGAGACGGTGTGGGGTATTTCTCAGGTGCATTCTTTGGAAAGGTGAAGCAAGAAGAAATTTGATGAATATAGCAACAGGATGGAGTAGAAGACATAATAGGAATAAGGTGGAAGTGGGTGGTGTACTAGGGGAAGTGGGTGGCCGGTACCTTACAATGCTGTCTTTTGAAATTCAACAGAGGGCTGTCTGTAGTTGGCATGTTAATAGGCCTGAAACAAACTCAGTGCAGCTCATCTTGCCCATGACAGCCATTGCATAGTTTCTGTACAAGGACCATATGACACTGGACAATTTTCCAGTATTCCTGTGCACTGCACAGCCTTCATGGATCACTGCACAGTGGCTCACCAGCCAACCCAAGACCCAGACTCAACATCAACTATCTAATTCGGAGTGCCATAACTATACTAATAAGAATTCAGCCCACAATAGTGGCATCACCAGTGCTACCTACACTTTAGGTACCTACAGCAGTGCCTCTAAGTTGTTACACACACAGTGCTGAACTGGAGCTTCAAGAATATTTCTCATACTAGCAGATATCTTTCAGTGGATCAGGGCATTCTCTACCTTGCATTCACTAGAAATCCATTTCATTTGCTGCCTGTTGATACACACAACCTGTGTTTCTATGAAGTTCTATTCCTCTTGGCTACACAGGAACACCTCTGTGTTGAAGTGCTCCTGCACACTGTTTGAATGGTTTTGTTCCATGTTCAAAAAACACTCCCATTTCCTTTGATTTGCACTTGGCTCGACACTTTTGTTCTCTGATGTTCTGTGATTGTTGCCTTAATATTACTTGTGCCACTTCATTCTCTCCTTTTAGTGTCTTTATGCCTGCACCATTTCATCTCACCATTCCTCCTTGATGATGATGTGGCCTGATTCCTGTATTTTTCTTCCAGGTCTGTTCCTCCTGGATGGCACTGCCATATCCTCCATGGGGATGACTGTTCTCATATTTTTGGCTGCTGTTACAGTCACAACTTTTCCTCTGAGCACAACAACATAGGAATCTAGGGCATCACCAGAGCAGCTTGCAGTGCTCAGCTTAGCTCATATTATTGACAACCTTACAGCATATCAGGGCTATTTATATGTAGCTTGCACTGGGAAGCCATTTCTCTTGCCCAACATTATCATGTTCCTCCTGTGTTGCAATGGAATTCTAATGTTTGTGACAACTTGAGCACATTTCTTACCTTTTGCATATGTCATCCACAGTAAGTGGGATGAATGACCACAAGAGTGTGTGGCAAATGTGGCAAGGCAGCTCCTTGGTGGACTTCCTGTAGAGAGGTCAGGCAGGAAGACAAACAGTTTGTCTGGGAACAGACTGTAGTGAAAGTCTTAATGAGAAATATTTTATGAGCAAAAGGACAGTGATACTGTACATAAATCATCTTCAGATACTTATCAGCCATTCTCTCCACTTGTGTGAACACATTTCTACCGTGTGTTTCAGTTGTTTCAACTACACTGTTTACTACCAGCCTCTTCATTTCATAGGTCATCAGCTCTCATGTGTCAAGGTAAATCATATAAATATTATTTTTGCTGACTGGATTCCTCATAACCCCCCCACCCCTTTTCCATTATTCAAAACACAGCTCCATAAATAATTGTAAACACTTAAATTATTCCAAGAAGCAACTAAGACAATCAAGACAAAATTAGCGAAACAATTCAATTGTCTCCAGTGCACTATCATGAGACATAAGAACAATAGTACACCGAAAAACAGTATCTGTACATTTGTGAGGGCTAATCTCCAACTACAGTCAGGATTTTGACACAATCAGAATTAATAGATACATGCATTAATTAGCAAAGTTAGTTTGTATACTCCATTTCAGCATTGCCAGACATGTCATCCAGCCATAGATACTTAGCCTTAGCTGTGGTAGCTATCATAAATGTACAAATGTAGCTTTGAATGTAAAGGAGTGATAAAAATGTTAATTTTCCTGAACACACTAGTTACAAGACACAGACATTACTTCTCTTCAAGAATAAGTTATCAGTGAAAATATATGTCAAATAGTATATACCAAGCACATAATGTAATAAAGATAAATAGTATCTTCAATGACTTTGCCACCCACAAAAAAGCAAAATCCTGGAAGTTCTTTCAACAAAAGGAGTTAAAAAGACTTCTTGTGTTGGTCATATGACTGCTATGTAGTGCTGGAATGGAGACAGGGAAGGATCTGAATGGGTGAGAAAACTGACAAATCACGATGAGGCCAGGAAGGTTACAGGAACTAAGGATATACCGCAAGGAGAGTTCCCACTTGTGCAATCCAGAAAAGCTGGGGTTGGTGAGAAGGATCCCTATGGCAAGGGCTCTCAAGCAGTCACTGAAATTGCGGCATGCTCAGCAACAGGATGGTCCACATATTTCCTGGCCAAAGTTCATCAGTGGCCATTCACACAGACCGACAGCTTGTTGCTTGTCATTCCCATGCAGAAAGCAGCACTGTGGTTGCAGCTTAGCTTGTATATCACATGACTGGTTTCACACGTAGCCCTCCCTTTGTTTGTGACCAGACTGAGGAGTAGATGGTGGTGGAAGCATGAATGAGACAGGTCTTGCATTTAGTTCTAGTACAGTGATATGAAACATGAAGTAAGGGGTTAAGAGCAGGGATTATGCTGGGATGGAAGAGTATATCGTGTAGGTTTGGTAGACAGAGGAATACCACAGTGGGAGGTGTGGGAAGGATAGTAGACAGAACATTTCTGATTTCAGAGCACAACGACAGGTAGTCAAAACCCTGGCAGAGCATGTAATTCAGTTGTTCCAGTCCCGGGTTGTACTGAGTTATGATAGGAATGATCCTCTGTGGCCAGAAGGTGAGACTTTGGGGGTTGTGGTAAACTGCAAAGATAAGGCACAGAAGATTTGCTATGTAAAATGTTTGGATGATAATTACTATCTGAACGCTTCATTGAGACCAACGTTATATTATGTTGACGATCGATCATCACTGTGTGTGTGACAACTGTAGTTGGACAGGCTGCATGGGAGGGACCTCTTGGTATGGAATGGGTAGCAGTTGTCAAAATGGTGGTGTTACTTGTAGTTATCAGGTTTGATATAGACAGAGACAGTGATTTAGCCATCTTTGAAGTGGATGTCAACACCTAGGAAGGTGACTTGTTGGCTTGAGAAGGTCCAGGTGAAGCAAAGGAGGAGAACGTGTTGAGGTTCCGGAGGAATGTGGATAGGGTGTTCTCACTCTTGATCCAGATCACAAAGATGTATCTGAATGAGGGGAAGGGGTTTAGGATTCTGGGTGTTTAGAAAGGATTTTTAACCTATTACCTCACTACTCATATCCCTGTAATAGACCTAGATGCAAGATCTGTCCCATACATTTCACTTTTTTCTCCCTTGTCATTTAGCTCATGTTTAAGCTGTCATCCTATTCCCTAGTTGTGGTGGTCTTGGGCTCCTGAAAAACTGTCTTCCATCCCTATTTTTCAAACCCATTTGTTACTATTATTTCTGTCTACTACTTCACAAAGACCTCGTAGTGCTAGTACACTTTCTCAATATATTTAACCTTTGCACACTCCATGATTTATCCACTCTCTGTGTTCATTCCAAGCCACAGAGGGGGAAACTGGACATATGGTTTATGACTAGATTTTTTTGTTTGGTACATTCCAGGTAATTTCAATTGTAATAAAATATAATACATGATTTACCATAATGGCTATTACTAGTTTTCTGAAATAACAGATTGCATTATTCAGCAAAATGTTTAATTAATGCCATGTCTGTTAATGCATTCTTTTCTTTTATTTGCGCTGGGATGTAATAAAAGGGCTGGACATACTTCACTAAAAAGCAAATGTGAAATATAGAGCGTGAACTTAGCATGGGATCATCACATGGGTATGCTACTGTTTTCTTTCTATGAAATTATCACAAATACAATGAAAATTGCAAATACATTTTTAAATGTTACTTTAATCTGTAGGTGATAGCAAAATCTAATTCTGACTGAAAATGTGTGTGGGTACCAGAATTGTGTATGCAGAAAATGTGCTTGGAAAAAAGTGTGAGTTTTGTAATTAACACCTGTCTTTCCATTCTATGAAAAGTAAAGTTGCTACTCACCATATAGCAGAGATACTGTAAGTACAACAGAGAGACTCTATTGTGGATGAAGGCCTCAATGGCTGAAAACTTTAATGTTGGAGTCTTTTTGTTGTGCCTATTTGCAACTCAGCATCTCTGCCATATTGAGAGTAGCAACTTCCATCATACTGTTACATTCCATCCTGGATTTTTGTCTTTCCACACTTTCATAGAAAAATGTTGTGTAAAATTTGCTTATTCCATTTCAGGCATAAAAATACATAAGGTACTAATTTCAGTAATTATTTGCTTCTGTGGGAAGAAATACAGCTGAAGCAAAATCATCTAAAATCAGAGTGATGAACATTGCCTTTTGCACAGAAAATAAAGCATTAGCAGACACTGTATTATTGATAAGTAATGTTTATTACATCCCTGGCCTCTACTCAAGGACAAAATTATGAAATTCAGTATCTGTATGTTTTGCAATACAGGATTACACTGCATGCAACATGCAACCAGCAGTATCTCATGGAACACATAGTACCATAGAGCAAACCACTGGTAAAATGCTCCTGTTGGAGCACATGAAAGGTGAATATGTTCCTCTATAAAATACTGACAGTACAGTTGGGAACCAGCTGCCCCAGTACACATTTTACCTTCCTCACCAGAAATTTTTGCATGTAAACATATTCCCACTGTTTTAACACACAATAATCTATATTCATTTATCTGGTCTCTCCCTGTAGTGAAGCATTCATACTTAGCACCTCACACTCACTGTCACTGTCTATGTATATGGCTTTCTCACATTGTCTCATTTTTCCCCCACTGATTTACAGTCTATCCCACTGTCAATGTCAACTCTCTCAATTACACTGTTTGCTGTTGTCTTTCTTTGATAAGCCCACTGACTCCGCAACTCCTTAATGGTTCAAAAATAATTCTGAGACATCCCAGTTAATTTTTTTCTTTTACAAAAGGGTGTAAGACTTCAGACCAAAATTTTCTCTCTCCCACACCTATGTGTTCAAGTACAGCACAAAACTGGTGTACGGTGTCCCTAAGTCTTTCCTTTCGTCTACACTGGCTCCTATCTCTTTTCCTCCCAACTGATTCTGTCTTCACAAATCTCTCCTCCTCTTTTACTACCAATGTCTCACTGACAACAAACATCTGCTTTACCTTCCATTTTAAAGATATTTCCATCATTTGACTATTAACTGTTCATTTGTTTTACACAGTCATCATTTCAGCTTTATACCCATTCTCAAGATCATGTTGAAATTTTAAGATTGTTTGACCTGCCTGTGATTTGCCAAAAAAATGTATTTTTGGTCTTATAAGGTGTGTTCTATTGCAGGATATGAGTATGTGTGAAATATATATAATGTGGCTGACACTGTGCACAGTTGAAACCACAAAAGGGCCTACAAAGTTAGAAATATGTTTTTTTTTATCAATAACTGAACAACACAGCAGGACAGACATGTTAACATTTCAACAGACACTCAAGAATGGCTATGAAGCCAATAGAGAAGGTTCAGAAAAGAAGAGTATGAGAACCACAAGTCAAATCAGAAAAATTATTGGTTGGCCTTATGTGCATTATGCACTTGCTTGTTATCGATTAGTGTGCGAACACCACGGATCATTCCTATCCTGAACCATTACTGATGACTAGAAAGTTTGTCTTTTTGCTACTGTAAGGGAAAGAATAGAAAGGAATGCTTTAGTCCAAACAAAGCAGCAATGCTGCATAGAAAGACTTGTGTGCATCCACGTAAGATAATGTTGTGCATCTGGTGGAACAGTGGCCATGTGGTGTACGAAGAGTTGCTTGCATGAGGTAGAAGTTTCCTGTTGGCATTTATTGTCAACAACAGACTTCTTCCAAATGCAATCCTAGAATAAAAACAAGGAAGGCTGTCAGAAGTGGTGCTATTCTACAATAATAGCCACCAGCATTCTGCTAGACTGGCAAGAAACACTACACAACTACTGGGTTGGGAAGTCATTCTGCACCTACCGTTTCCACCTGATATTGCACCCTCAGATTTCATCCTTTCTGCGCTTTGTTCAATGATCTTCACAAACTTCCTTTTGGGTTGAAAATGCACTTTGAACATGGCTCTACAAGTACTTTGCTACAAAATCATGTGATTTCTACAGTTGTGCATTCAGAACATTTTCCCAACATTGGCAGACTGCAGCAATCAGTGAAGCAGATTATATTATTTATGACTACATAAGTCTCCATTTGCTTTGGGAGAGGAGGTGGATTACAGGGACAATATTCTTCATTTCAAGACATGATGAGGACGTTTCAAATCACTGTCCATGAATGTGTCTAACTTGTTCTAGTCCCCAATAACATTGGCAATTTTCCTCTTTAAGAAGCTCACCTATGCTGAGTGATAGTTGTATACCTAAATATATTTATCTCAAGATGATGATTTTAATAAGAGCCATGACTACAGAATAAGGGAATTGTGATCTAAATATTACTACTTATCACAGTGTGCCAATTTGTAATGTTAGCTTACTTTTACAATGACTTATTTCTGAATGTCACTTCGGTACTTAAAAATTTGTGTTCTTTCTCTTTGATCACATTTCCCACACCGTCTACCGCAATACCTGTTTTAAACATTTGTGACCAATCTTTTGTAGTTACAAAGACACTGCCAATTTACAGTATGAATTATGCACTATGTAATTAATATCCAGTGTCAAGTTCATGTATAAAATTTTGAGCAACTGTTTCACTAAAATACTTTAGCAAGAAAAAGATAGAACAAAAATACCACATAAGAAAATATTAAAGTGATAACTTTAACGTGTAATTAAGCTACTGAAGAAAGCAAAAATCTCACCTGCCAATACCTCCTCTTGGTGCACCTCTTGTGGCTCCTGCAAAGAAATTGAACGGGTGAATAACTTTACATCAACTGAATCTAAGCATAAATCAAACCGCTTGAAATGTGTCAGTGGTATGTCATATCACTGCATATGCTCATCTCAGTGTTAGTAAGTTAGTAAATTATATGATGAGTGAGATTATGAATCAGGTGCAGTGACAAGTAGAAACATGTGAAATTTTACTAAAGTGAGATTGACGAAAACTGCATAACAACACAAATGAAGAATCACAAAATATTTGAATTTTAATTGAGCTTAACTATCTGAATTCACTAGAGCTGCCAGCCACTACACACAGCCACTGTCACAGAGCAGGACAAAGGTGCCCACAAAACACAAGCCAACATAGTGGGAATGTAGACTAAAGCTGCTAGATCTATGAAGGCTGGTGTAAGGATAATGCCAGTGACAAATAGAAGTACAGCATAGTTTACTGGAATGAACAACCTTCAACTATGACCTGGTGTGGTATTCTAAAGGATCATGGAAGGGGAAATGAGTAACAGACCATTATAAAATTACAGATTATAGAGATAGTGACAGGGTCCAATATGACTAGATCTGCTGCTAACAGGGCAGAAATTTGAGAATGATTCTTGGTCCCAGAGAGCCATCTGAGGTTGGCCCACACAACAGAAGAGTGAGTGGAACAGTTAAAAGAACTAGTTAATTAAATCCAGCCAGTTTTTTGCTATCCTGAAGGGTGTGATGACACTGTTCACGCAACAACTTATAATGAATGCAGTTTGCTATCATAGAATGTTAAACACATGTAGAGCACATCTCTGCATGTGAGTGGAGTCACAACATGGCTCAGTCAAACAATGCACTGGGACACAGCATGGTAAAGGTAAAGTGAAAGAATTAAACATTGTGTGGTGGTAATGATAGCATTTGTAAGATATTCTACCAGGGCTTCACAACTGGGTAAATGATGTTTCTAGAAGGGTGCCAGGGAGCACCATCATTAGAAAGTTGCCATTTGGTTGTGCACATGGATGGGGTAGGAGTCAGAAAATGGATAGCAAATGGGAAATGATTGCTCGTGTAGGTACCAGAGACAGTGATGAGACAATGGGCAAATTGGGCAGTTTAGGACAGGTCCACATGGGGTTAGGAGTCCATGGAGTGTGAAATGAATGTGGGAACCCCCACGATAAGGCAAATAAGGTTAAGGTGCCTGAAGGTTGGCCAAGAGGACACCTCTGACCGGTTCTGCGAGAATCCCAATGGGAATCGTGTGCATTACAGTCAACGAGCAGCAGGAAGGAATGAGGGAGTTGGCCAGTAAGCTGGAAGAAGACTGTCCAGTGACACCGAATGACTGAGGGATGTAAACTGTACATATGAAAAAGTTCAGGAGAGGAAGTAAAATGTGACTGGAATAGCTTGAAGCTGGGTTGTCAGGAAGACGATGAACGTCATCCTTGATGAGCAGCATCACTCCACCCAATGACATAGAATCAGTCCTTGAGTGACGGTGTAAGGTTGGGGGATGTCAAAGTAGACAGGAAATACATGCGAGAGCTCACAGCAGGTCGTGAGGATTCAATTTTGTTTCCTGGAAGCAGAGAACTAGCAGAGTCTGTGATTCCAAGAGCACCTGTAAACCCTCTTTGTTGGATCAAAGGCTGCAAACATTCCACTGGAGGAGTGTCATGATTAGGAAATGAGAGAAGGGAAAAATGCAGCGGTGTCACCTCAGCGGCTATTAAGTGGCAGCTTTTGAAGGATCGCTGCTACACGGCACAGAGGCTGGAGAATCAGCCTCTGGAAGATCTACAGAGGTGTCGGAATTATCGTTCTGTCCGTCCTTGAGGTCCAGAGCAGAAAAACGGCTGGAGGTGCATACCAGCAACAAGGTGATCAGCCAGAGGAGGGTATCATGTGGCCTCACCATCGAGGAGGAACTGTGAGCCGATAGAGAAGCAAATTGTTTGTCTTTCTTTGATTTCTTGGATCCTTCCTTGTTTGAATTGGAAGATTCAAATGTTTGTTGGCTGAAGGGACATAGAAGTTCTTCATGGGAGTATTGCTTCTGTCCCTTCTGGGCTTTCAGTTGTGTAGTAGGTGACTTTGTCCCATGAGACAAAAGTTTGAGGCTTGTTGCACAGCTGGAGAAAAAGAGAAAGAGGAGGAGCTATGACACTGGGTGATTTAACAATCACAGTGCTGTATTACACATCACCCGTCTGGATGTACACATCCTTCATGGAGCGAGATGTAGCAGGAATGGTAATGCCTGATGGTAGAACACAGAGTCACTGACTAGTCGACAATTTGCGAGTGACCTGGTAAGGCATCTTTTTCCTTGACATAGGTCTCCTGGACGCTCAATCATTGAGATACATGGGATAATCTTGGGAGGAGATGGCATAACCATTGCAACTTGTGCAGCAGGGAGGACAAGGTAGCCAGGTTACACAGTTGGCTGGGTGTCGCCATGACATTTGAGTGTGGTCATAAAGATGACACTGGTAGCAGTGCATTGGGTTTGGTGGCGTGCTCAGCAACAGCGTGGTCCAATTGTTTCTTGGCCACAGTGTATGAGTGGCCATTTATGCACACAGACACTTCTTGTTTGTCCTGCCCTCGTAGAATGCAGTACAGTCTTTGGTTGCAGCGTAGCATTTAGATCACATGACTCATTTCACAGGTTGGCCACCATTGAAGGGATAGGTAATGTTTCTTGCTGGGTTCCAACACCTGGATGTGGTGCTGGGAGGATGTGTGGGATGTGTGTTCATCTAGATCTATTACAAGAGTATGAGACATGAGACAAGGGGGTTGGAACCAGAGGTTGTGTAGGGATAGTGGAATGTGTTCTGTAGGGTTGTTGGGCACTGGAATACCACTGTGGGAGTTGCGGGAAGCATAGTGGGTAGGGAATTTCTCATTTTAGGGTACAATAACAGGTAGTCAAAACCCTGGTGGAGAATGTAGTTTAGCTGCTCCAGTCCTGGGAGGTAAGGAGTCATGAGGCAAGTGTTCCTCTGTGACTGGACAGTGGGACTTTGTGAGGTGGTTGGCGACTGGAAAGATAAGGCACGAGACATTGGTTTTTGTACAAGGTTGGGAGGGTAATTACTGTCTGTAAAGGCCTCAATGACATGCTCAATGACATCACCTGTGTGTTTGGAGGCTGTGTGGAAGTGTCTTCTCAGTATAAAATAAGTAGCAGCTGCTGAAGTGCAGATATTCCTGGTGGTTGGTAGGTTTAATATGGGCAGACATACTGATGAATCCATATTTCAGGTGGAGGTCACATCAAAGAAGGTGGCTTTGTGTAGAATGGGGGACTGCGGTTCTGAAAGAGTGTGGGTAAGGTCTCCTCACCTTCAATCCACAGAGCAAAGACGTCATTAATGGATTTGAACTAGGTGAGAGGTTTCAGATTTTGGGTGTTTAGGAAGGCTTCCTATAGATGCCCCATGAATAGATTGGCATACGATGGTGCAATGGGGTGCCCATAGCTGTTTTCAACAAAGACCTTCTTAGGTGAAAGCTCTACTTCCAAGCGTTTCTTTGTTATGTGTGTGTGTGTGTGTGTGTGTGTGTGTGTGTGTGTGTGTGTGTGTGTCACTCAGCATCTCTGCTATATGGTGATTAGCAACTATTCACAATATTGTTATTAACAAATTTAGTGTTACTGTCTCTGATCCACAGACCCCTAACACTTTCAGACAAAGAGAGCCTCGCCAATGAATTACATCACCTAAGAAAAGTGATTCAGAAGAATGAATAGCCACACGATCAAATTCAATGGGTGCAGCAGTCAATTTCAAGAACAGCTGAGTAAGAGACTGAGAATGAAAAAGAGTGTAAGAGAAACTGAGAATTGCTTTCTTACCTTATGTTTGCCCAATATATGAGCAGATCGGGGGACTCCTATGGATACACAAGCATCCTGTGTATATTGCTCTTTTCAGTTAGGATAAGAAGTCTCATTTTGTAATTTCAAAGATTAACTAGATAGAGCACCAGCAACACATCCAGGTGAAACAAAGTAGCAAATCAGGTGAAACTGAGGTCTGCCACAGGCATAATCATGAAATGAAATGTGATGAGACCTGTTTCATGTTGGAAACTTCAGATAGCTTGGATGAAATAATTAAAGCTCAAGTTGGTACACCTATGTATAAAGTGTGCCAACTGCCAATAACATTGTTTTACATCATTTCACTGTTATTTTACCATTGTGAGCCTATTTCTATTCCTTCATTATTGCTTCAGCTAACACAATGTTAAGCTGTGTTGTTATATGTCAAAGTGAGCAGCAGTATCATAAAGTACACAGCGAACCTTGCGAGAAAAATGTATGACCTGTAAAAAAAAAGAAAAAAAAAAAAAAAAAAAAAAAAAAAAAAAAAAAAAAAAAAAAAAAAAGAGAGACCCAGATTCTGAGCTGGCACCACAACCCCTCGATGAGGCAATTGCCTATGAGATAATTAGTACTTGAATATGTGTCTGGCAGGGATCAACACAGCCATCATTTACATGTGTATGAAGTACACCACACACCTGCTCATGTTACAAAAACCAGCACACCCACCAAGGGTTAAGGGGTGTTGAAATAAATACTTCAGGAAATCTAACAAACAGTAACAGGCATTTCAATTTGAACATGGCTTGGGGGCCAGTGCTGAAAAACACAGAATATTTCCATGTCACAGAATATGGGTAAGGGCTCCAAGAAACTAAAGCATGAAATTGTGCAGTTGGTACCAGCAATGAAACACTCTTATACACGGAAAAATCCAACCAAAACAACAATGATTCCAACACAAAAGGCGTGATAATTCACGCAGGGACAAACTCTATTAGAAGCAGCAGACAAGAAGAAATCATAAATGATATTCGTAATGTAATTCGGTCAGCCAACGGTTTGTTTACAAGCTCCAGAATTGTTATCAACAGAATTCTACAAAGAAGATCGGTGAGTAATGCGTATACAAACAAAATAAACACTGGCATTAGGGAACAGTGCGACGAACTTGGTGTTGTATTTGTTGACCCAAATAAATTTTTCAACGACAAATGTCTGGGTAGGGATGGCCTGCACCTAAACAGACTAGGTGCAATGACTTTCAGTAAAATGCTCCTGGATTTAGGTAAAATTATAAAAAATAATTGAAACTAATATGGTCTGCAGGGGGTGACTATCCAAGAATACCACATGCAAACAAAAAACGTGAGTGTAATCATAATAAGGAAGCAGTTGAACCAAAACAGAATGACATTAAAACGAAGAAAAGGGGGAATGCAAATAGTGCTGGAAAAAATTACTTAGCAGTTGTTCACCCAAATATATGTTCCCTAGCAAATAAGACCCAACAGCTAGAAGTGGAGCTGGAGTCTACAGAGTGCTCAGTTGTTTGTCTCACTGAGCATTGGTGCAATGAGGCTGAAATTAATCAGTTAGTCTTGCAGTCTTATAATTTAGCGTGTGCATACTGTAGGACTTCTATGACGTGTGGAGGGTGTTGTATTTATGTAAAACAAAATTATCAGTATAAGACCAGAAGTGATTTATGTGTAATCAGTGAAGAGCAACATTTTGAACTGGCAGCAGTTGAAATCAGGGACCAATACAGGTGTAGGAATTTGATTATCTTATGTATATACAGATCTCCTAGTGGAGACTTCAATATCTTTTTCTCCAAACTTAATCATGTTCTTAACAAGATATCCACTCCAAAGAACCACATTCTCATATGTGGAGACCTAAATGTGGATAAACTGAATCCTGATTCTACATGGGACTCATTACAAAGTCTTGCTCAAAGTTTCAATTTAGTTCCAATGGTTAACAGTGCAACCAGAATAACAAAATACTGAAAGACAGCTGTTTATCAGGTATTAAAAGGCTTAGGCAAAGAGGTGGTGGTAGCAGAGCTAGGATTATCTGATCACTCAGCTCAAATCATTAATATAAAAGTGGCTCCAGAAGAAACAAAGAAAATGCATATTTACAGACGAATTTTTCCTAAAAAAATAGACATGAGTTTGCCAAACAGATAGCAGGACAAACATGGGACTCTGAGTATACTCAGAGGTAGATGCAAATGAAAAATTCAAAAATTTAATGACATTGTTTAGATTAAATTTTGAAGAAACATTTCCTAAAGTATAATGTCCATTATCAACAGCAGGAAAAAGCAAGTGGGTCACAAAAGGAATCAAAAAATCATCTGAAACACTAAAGTACCTGAGCTCCATTAAACACAGCCAAACTAATCCTGCTTTCTCACTTTTATAAAAGATATAGGAAAACATATAGGAAAATATTGCTTCCAGCAAAGAGAGCTCAAAACTCCAAAATAGTGCACTCTGCTGAAAACAAAAATAAGGCAGTATGGAAGATTGTGAAGCAGGAAACTGGTACCAGGAAAATGAATCTGTAAAACTTGAAAATAAAAGAGGAAGGGACTCTAATAAAAGACCCAATATATTTGGCGAACTATATAAATGATTATTTTAGTAGCATAGGAATAAAATTACAGGAAAAATTTTGAACCGCCCCTCAGGTCAAAAAGCCAAATGATGGTGTATCACACTCAATGGTATTATTCCCTACAACACAGGAAGAAGTCTATAAAGCAGTCAGCAAACTGAGAAACAAAAACTCAGCTGGTCTGGATGAAGTCCCCATTTTTATAATTAAGGACTGTATCAAGAGCCTAATTCCACCTTTAGTTGATATTATAAATCAATCTTTCAAGCAGGGCTACTTTCCAGACTATTTAAAATATGCGAAATTACTACCCCTCTTCAAAAAAGGTGATGCAGGAATAATTGAAAATTATAGGCCAATTTCTCTACTATCATGCTTTGCAAAAATATTACAAACTATTATGAAAGATAGGCTAATGAATTATTTAAATAAATACAACTTACTGTCTGTTGACCATTTTGGATTTCGATCAGGGAAAAGCATAGAATCAGAACAGCACACTTCACAAAACACATTCTAGAAGCATTAGATAAAGGGAACTACACAAAAGGTATATTTCTTGATCTAACTAAAGCGTTTGATACAGTAGACCACAACATATTGTTAAATAAGTTAGATGAACTTGGAATAAGGGGACTTGTGAACAAATGGTTCCAGTCATATCTAAAAAATAGAAGACAGATAACTGAAATCTCACTTATTTCAAGTTACTCAAACTATATTGTAAAGTATACTTCAGACCCAAATTATGTAAATATAGGTGTCCCACAGGGTAGTGTCCTTGGCCCAGTACTATTCCTCATTTACATAAACGACATCCCACAGAGCATGAAGCATGGACAAACAATATTGTTTGCAGATGACTCAAATGTTCTAATCAGTGACAAAACACCAGATGCACTAAAAGAAAAAGCCAAACAAACACTAAACAGTGTACGTGAGTGGGCATCCAATAATAAACTAACACTAAATCTTAAAAAAACAAATGCTGTTAACTTCTATGTCTGCAAAAAAACCACACTATAACAACTAAGTTAAACAATGAAACTATAGAATGTGTAGACTACACAAAATTTCTTGGTATGCATGTTGACAGTCAGTTAAAGTGGGAAGAACATATTAAAATACTTAGTCACAGAATCTCTACAGCATGCTATGCTCTGAGAATTCTGACTGCAGTTTGTGATACTACATGTGTCAGATCTGTATATTTTTCTTATATCCACTCTTATTACCTATGGAATAATATTTTGGGGAGTCAACAGTAAAAATATTCAAATAGTTTTCAAATTACAGAAAAGAGCAATTCGTATAATAACCAAGAGTGGCAGTAGGGCTCACTGCCTTGAACATTTCCAAACGCTGGAAATCCTAACTGTCCCCTGTGAATACATTTTTCAAAGTGTTATGTATGTAAAAAAAAAATATTGACTGCTATATGAAAAATTCTTTAGTACACAGCTATGAAACTAGAAAACAATACAATCTGCATCTAGAGAGGAAAAATAAAGTTAAAACTCAGCAGAGCTTGTTGTACAATGCTGTTAAATTATATAACAGATTACCCCAAAAATAAAAGATATTGACACAATCGGACAGTTCAAAACTAAAATTTTTTTTATTAAATAAAAGTTATTACGCAGTAATGGACTATCTGAATTAAAACATATAGTGTAATTAAAGTAGCCTGCATTGTAATACATGAGGAAATAATTATAATATGAAATCAAAAATTGTACAGTACTATAAGAAAATTACAAATTACACAAGGATATAAAACTAATTTAAGATACCTCAAAAATGTGTGTAAATAAAAATTTTGTGTGTATAATTGTAGGTATATTGTATTGTATATGATTTTGCTGACGAAATCCACACAATGTAAATTGTTACATGGATTATTAAAAAAAAATCAGTCAATCAAAAAACCAACACTAAATGGTTGCTTGGTAGATTGAATATCTAGCACAAATTTCATGCAACTTCAGACTTGCAGTACCTGGAAGAGCATGTTCAATGTGTCATTCAAGTATTGTGCATAAAATGTTGAAAACTCAGCAGGACTCCTGGAAGCACAGAACTGAACACTGACAAGGCTTCTCCATTAGACATTTTCAAGTATGGGCTAAGAGATATTTATCTAAATATCAAAATTTTCATACAATATTTATCACACTCCTATTGACTGCAGCATTGCTTCAAGTACTTGGCCTGGGCAGGAGTATGGAGGTTAGACTTTGGAAATTCTGCCACGGCTGCCAGACTACCTTGATGCATGTCTGTAAATGATGAACCACCACAAAAAAATTCAAGCCCTTTTAGAATTTCCAGTAAATGTAACTGAAAGTAATTTAAAAAGAAGGCTAACTGCTAATGGACTTCCTCAGTCAAATGAGCATTTTCCAAATGATGGAGGAAGATATTTTTCTTGTAATTACTACAATGTTGAAACCAAACTGGCCTCAAACTGCACAGTGATTTCTTAACATGTTCAGAGAAACAGCATGTGTAATGAATGTATTGTGAATTCTGTGGCTCAATGAAAAAAATGTTTCTCACCTGCCTGCCACATATTTGTGTGTGCTCGTTAAAGGCTTGAGGCCAAAATCATGATAGCAGTGAAACAAACAGAAAGTAAAGAAATTCATAAATCAAGTAGGACATCACCCACCTCACAGAAGAACCAACACATTTGAGGCCAATCATTTTGTATCAAATCTCTCTCTTGAAATTGATGTCAACCCACCTTAGGAAGCTCCCAAGGGAAGCTAAAACATGGATATCTCACAACTCAATGTCAGAAAATTTTCAGTTAGGTCAGGTGCCTATTCCACAAAGAAGTACAATGGAAGTTATGAATTTGGAAGTAGTAAGGAATAGCGAATTTGAAGTAAAACTCCTGTCTAATAAAGAACAACAAAAGTCACAAAGGTTACTAAAGCATAATGCAGAAAGTCTCACTAACAAAAGAATCAGTTAAAAGCTATCAAAAGTGACTAAACATGGCAGCTGGCAAAAAGATATCCACAGGACAAAAAATAATTTAATCAATAAAAAATAAAGGGAAAATTTGGTGGAATGAAATATGCACAGAAAATGAGTAAGACGAAAATGCTCAAAGAAAATTCTAGATCATGATCAATCTTAACAACAAACAAAGAAAACAACCATATTAATCAGAAAAACCAAATAAGCCTTTGAGAAGGAGAAACTTCTGCAAATAGACAAAAATAATTTCCATGTCTTTTTATCAAACTGTGAAAAACAAATTAAAGGGGTTTCAAACTGCAAATATGTTTCTAAAACGAAAATGGCCAAATTGGGTTAAAAAATACCTTCAAGATATTTTCATGAATTTGAATTCTCAGATAGTAATGAACATTATGAAGAAGATTTACCACCAGCTACATAAGGAACTGAAGAAGGAATTGACACCCTCAAAAATAACAAAGGTTGTGAAGAAGATTTTATTACAGCTGAACTTTTGAAGTTGTCCTTGCCAAATAAAGCAAATTAGCTACATTTACTCTTTGATGAAATCTGGAAAACAGAAAAAAAAAAAAAAAAATGTCCCAGGGGAATGGAAAGTTACCTTGATTTATCGACTGCATAAGAAAGATAATAAATAGGTTGTAAACAACTTCATAGTAATCTCTCTACTGTCAGTAGCATCTAAGTATTTTCCAAAATTTTATCAATCAGAATAAAAAACAACACTTGACAGTCATTTACGTGAATATCAAGCTTGCTTTAGAGGAAGGGAAGGCCATGATCAGAACAAATATTTGATCTCAAGTCAGTAATTCATCACCAATTACTCAGTTCAAAGGACATTGTATTTATGTTTGTGGATAACAAGAAGGCTTTTGATTATGTTGACAGAAATACTAAAGAGAAAATAATTCGAGATTCTGGTATAAAATCTAAACTGACAAACCTAATCCATTAAACACTTACAGATACCACTCTGTAAAGTAAATCTTATGGGAGAATTTTCACAGCCTTCAAAACAAAAACATATGTACCACAAGGTGATGGCCTGTCCACAATTCTATTTAATACTATGTCAGGGAAAATAATAAAAATTACTTACAAAGAATGTACTGAACTGAGCATTTTGTCAATAAGCTTAGGAAGAGGAAGCAAGAAGATCAAAATCAATTTGGAGGCGATTTTGTTATACCTGCAAAAAATGTGTCACCTGCTGTAACACCAATGAGTATCCTGGAAGAAATAACCAGTAGAACTGGCTTAAGGATTTATCTAGGGCAAAAAGAAATTAACGAATGTTAAGAATGCTAGAAAATCACTGGAAATAGATGTGGTTCAAATAGAGGGGGTATAAAAAGAAATATCTATGGGAGATAATCCAAGAAAATGCTTTGCAGAATTCTCCAACAGAGTAAAGTTTGAATACATTCGAGGAACAATATGGAATCACTGAAGGCCTCTACAATAAATACTGCCTCTCCAGAAATGCAAAGATAATGCATTACAACAACAGTAATGATGTCAGAATGTTTATATTCAAGTGAATGCCTGGCATTAACCTACAATTTAAATAAATTAGAAGTACTTAAAAGGCAAGTTTCAATGAAAGTATTAAAAACACAGCAGAAGGTTGTACATTAAAAAGTTAAGCTGAAAACTTAGTTTGAACACAGGGCAGTAGGATAAAAATAACATTTTCAAATAGTTAAGGGATAAGGAATACAAAACAAGCTGGGTCAACAAAGTAAAAAACAGCATTTGGAAAGAAACAATATAAAAATAGATGTTAACAACAGAGTAATCTTTCAGAAAGAAGTATTAAAACTGATGACTCCACAGCAGGGTAACTAGAAAGTCTGGTTCAAAATGGTCTGAAGAATGACAGAAGAAATGTAGTAAACAGATGAAGCCGTCTTGGAAAAAAGAAAACAACAAACAGTGAGAATCTTAATTTGGATTGTGGTCCTCAGATGGACCAGAAAAAAAAATAAAAAATAAAAAAGGTTATCCATGATCTTTATACAAACAGGCTTTTCCTGTTTGTCAGTCACTGTTTTCTTCAGGCACAAGATTTCCTGTGTGTTTTTCAGAAAGTCAAACAGTGATAAAAGTAAGAAGATTATAGGTGAGAAGAAATTTGTCACTGTGCCAAATTTGTTGCAGGAAAGTTCTGTGCTATACTGGAATGAAACAGCATGCAGATTCAGTCGAAACCTGCACACCAAATATGAAGAAACATTCTTTAAGCCAGGGAGGGCATGGCGGTGCAATTTTGGAATATACCACACTTAATACAGCTCTGTAACGTTTATTTCCATGTGCTGGAAGGACTTGATATTTAGGTTCATCAGATAAAAAGTCCAGGGAAACTGCTGACTTGATAAAGTGATTTAACACATCACAATGACTACAGAATTTAAGACATTTTTGGCCTTACTTCTAGTTGACCTACACAGCTCTCACTATCATGTAATGGAACAAAGGGATGATACTTTTACAAGGTTCTTAGAATTTACCTAACTTTCCCCTGTAATAAAAATAGGAACTTGGAAATCTGTCTCTTAAATGAGTAATGATGCCTATTCTTAGAGTCCACAGAACACACTTTTATGAAGATAAACTGGATCCGCTTTTCCTGCTGCCAACCTTGCGGCATTTCATTAGTTTCCAAGAGCTTGCTTTGTCTGCATCCACATACAGCCTAAAGCCACACTGGTACTAGTATAAATATCCCTAGAATTTTCCCTTTGAATAGTTTGCACATTTCAAAGTCCTGAGGATGAGGACCCTTGATAGGTTTGAAGCCTAACCTTATTCATCTCCTGGGAGAGAGCATCTCCTGGGAGAGAGCATCTCCTTCTGAACATACATGGCTAAAAACTTTAAAAATTAATAATTTACTGTAATTGCTGGGATATTTCGGATGCTCTCAACGTGTTGCGAGAAAATATAGTGCACCATTGGGCTTCCACTCACTGGAAGGAGTATGTAACTACATGAGACTAGAGGTGCTTCTCAAATTCTCACAGATCATCGTCCTGCTGATCAATCACCAATGCAAAACTGTTGTCTGTACTAGTATAACGTTTCATGAACAGAGGTTATGGCTGTGTGTTTATGTATTTACGTGTTATCTTTGGCAGCGAATTGAGCTGTCACAAAACACATTTATCGATGCCTACATACCTTGACAGAGTGGTGTGGGTTTTTTGTAATATAACAGTTCTTGAAATTGTTGGGCTCACTCATGTTCCTCATGTATATAAAAGGTGTGCCCTCTGTTTGCCAATGACACAGCTTGCTAGTAAAGAATGTTGTGTGGGATGTTGGCATTGTTTCAAGTAGTGCAGTTTGAGACGTAAGTTCACGGCTTGTAGATAATAAACTAATGCTAAATCACAAAAAGAATCAGTTTTTACAATTTCTAACCAACAATTTATCAAAACCTGCCTTTTTTATTTCACAGAACAGCCATACGACTAGTGAAACATAATAGTTCAGATTTCTACATGTTCAGATAGGTAGTGAACTGCTGTGGAAAACTTGTATTCAGGATCTTGTTCAAAGACTTAATTCTGGCATTTTTACTATTTGAATGGTATACGAAGTAAATGATAGGTCGACATAAAAATTAGTCTACTTTGCTTATTTCCATTCGCTTATCACAAATGGTGGTATATTTTGGGGTAATTCTTCCATTTCCCAAAGCATGTTTCAGATCAGAAATGGGCAGTTCAGGCAGTAGGTTGTATAAGGTCGTGTAACTCCTGTTGACCACTGATAATTGGTCTGGGTAATCGGACATAGGCCTCTCAATAAATATACATTCTTTGCTGTCATATCTTGTTAACAATATCAGCTTACTCCCAAGAATTAGCAGCTTTCACTCAGTTAACACTAGGCAGAAATCCAGTATGTAGTTTCGAGTACCTGTCATTTGGGTTTGTGATATTTGCTCAAAAACAAGGAAATAACAGTATCCAACTGCAATCAGTAAGTATTTTGGTCAACAGTAAGTGGTAACTTACTGCAGGGTGGGATAACGATTAAGTAATTATCGTTCTTCACAGTTCACGATGATTTCAGTGATTTATCCCATTATTATGATGATACCTAGTTAGGGGGGCACTCAATGGCTGGCATGGTTATCAGCATCCACAAGAATTCCCAAATTTTACATGGTCCAGTAGTTCCACTTTCACAAATGATGATGGCAACATGAACACCCAGTCCACAGGTTTATTCCTTGCTCTCTTATTCTTGTTCAGCACTGTGCCTTCCACCTAGAACTGTCAGCACCATGACAACTACCATTACATCAGGAGAATGAAGATGAAGTTGAGCTGTCATTAAGATTCTGTATACTAACCAATGACACATGACTTGACTTTAATAATTAAAGAAAGTTTCTTGTTTTAAATTAAGAGCCAGTATATAATTGGTCTTATGTTTTGGATCATTTAGCAGGTAATTTAGACTTGAGATAGCATTTCAGTTACCAGTGCAAAAGAAGTTGCAAAGTTTGTGACATCAGGAAACAGACTGCAGTGAAAGATGTAACGAGACTGAAATGCAGATGAACAGGATATGAATAAAGGAGTTTATTTGATTAAATAAGTGGGTAGTGTGCAGAGTAGCACAGAAGAGGAGGAAGTATTGTAATGGCTCAAAGCCCTGAGCTGATGAAATATGCCCTCACCCTGGAAGGAGGCCAGGAAGCAGTGTGGGGTTCTTTACATGCCACAGAACCAAACTTAATTTGCTACTGGTGAAAAATCACACTTGCTCTGCCAGTCTCATACGTGCTGCCACTACATTCACTCACCTGAGCAATAGGACGTGTGCCTTCTTCCTCAGCAGGACCTGATTGACAAAAAAGGAAATTGTGTGTTAATAAAAAAATATTTTATCTGCAAAAGTAAAAGAAACAGATGATAAATGAGAACTGTTTCAACATGACATGATAAAGAACATAATTATTTCAATCTTTTACAGTGCCTAGTGATCAGTGAATAACTGAGCATCTAATCTACTCCATTATGTACAACAGTGAATATTACTAACAAAGTTCCAGAAAGCAAGAATTTTATTACAGTTACAGTCTGGCTATCTGAAGAATGCCAGTAGCAAATAAACTTTTATTGCCAACTTTTCACATAATTATTGACCAAATTTTAAAATTTATAATCCTATAGTAATCTGATTATCAAAACATAAAATTTTATGTTACAGGGTTAACGCAATGTGGCAAGTTTATCAGTTAGGAACTGTGTGTGACTGTATACGCAGCCTCCCTCACTGCAGGCATGTGCCAACATTCCATTCATCCAGTATTTGACAATGAGAGCACTTAGTGACTTGCAGAAAACTTCAGCAATAATTTCAAATTATCGTGAATTTCTCTCATGGATACCCCACAGAAAGTAATAGCAAAAATGTTTATAACTTACCACATTTTTGCTGTTAGTGCAGTAAAATTGCACATCAAACACATACAATGTAACACTCCTTTATTTGCTTACGGATGGATACATAGAGCCAGGAGACTGTGTGGCAGATGATGTGGGGTATTTCTCAGGTGCATTCTTCATGGAGGTGAGGCAGGAAGAAATTTGGTGAGTATAGCAACAGGATGGATTAGATGACATAATAGGAATGAGGTGGAAGTGGGTGGTGTACATGGGGAAGTGGGTGGTGTACCAGGGGAACTAAGGATATACCACAAGGGGAGTTCCCACTTGCGCAATTCAGTAAAGCTGGGGTTGGTTAGAAGGAACCATATGGCACGGGCTGTCAAGCAGTCATTGAAATTAAGGATATCATGTTGGGCAGCTTGCTCAGCAACAGGGTGGTCCATTTGCTTCCTGGCCACAGTCTATCAGTGGTCATTCACACAGACAGACAGCTTGTTGCTTGTTATTCCCATGCAGAAAGCTGTGCAGTGGTTGCAGCTCAGCTTGTATACCACCCGACTGGTTTCACACATAGCCCTGCCCTTGGTGGGATATATGATGTTTGTGACAAGACTGGAGTAGATGGTGGTGGAAGCATGTATGGGACAGGTCTTGCATTTAGTTCTATTACAGCGATATGAGCCATGAAGTAGGGGTTGGGAGCAGGGATTGTGTGGGGATGGACTAGTATATTGTGTGGATTTGGTAGACAGAGGAATACCACAGTGGGAGGGGTGGAAAGGATAGTAGGCAGGAAATTTCTGATTTCAGAGCACAATGACAGGTGGCCAATACCCTGGCAGAGGATGTAATTGAGTTGTTCCAGTCCTGGGTGGTACTGAGTTACGAGGGGAATAGTCCTCTGTAGCCAAAAGATGATACTTTGGGGATTGTGGTAAACCGCAAAGATAAGGCACATAAGATTTGTTTCTGTACAAGGTTTAGAGGATAATTATTTTCTGAACATGTAATTAAGACCCCCGGTATATTTTGAGGAGGACCACTCATCACTGTAGATGTGACAGCCGTGGGTGGAAAGTCTGTATGGAAGGGACTTCTTGGTATGTAATGGGTGGCATTTATCAAAATGGAGGTATTACTTGTGGTTAGTAGGTTTGATATGGACAGACGCAGTGATTTAGCCATCTTTGAAGTGGAGGTCAGCATCTAGCAAGGCGGTTTGTTGGCTTGAGAAGGTCCAGGTGAAGCAATGGAAGAGAATCTGTTGAGGTTCTGGAGGAATGTGGATAGGGCCGCCTCACTCTCAATCCAAATCACAAAGATCTCTTCAATGTATCTGAACGAGGGGAGGAGGTTTAGGATTCTGGGTGTTTAGGAAGGATTTTTAACACATTACCTCATCACTCATATTCCTGTAATAGACCTAGATGCAAGACCTGTCCCATACATTCTACTACCATCACCACCACCACCACCACCACCACCACCACCACCACCACCACCACCACCACCACATACTCCAGTCTGGTCACCAACATCACCCATCCCATCAAAGGCAGGGCTACCTGTAAAGCCAGTCATGTGATGTATAATCTAAGATGAAACCATAGTGCTGCATTCTATGTGTGCATGAGAAAGCAGCTGTCTGTCTACATAAACGGCCACCTACAAACTGTGGCAAGAAACAAGTTGATACTCTGCTGCTAAGCACGATGCCCAAAATGACATCCTTCATTTTAGTGACTGCTTCACAGCCTGAGCCATATTGATCATACCCACCAACACCAGCTTTTCTGAATTGCACAGGTGGGAACTCTCCCTGCAACATATTCTACGTTCCTGTGACCCTCCTGGCCTCAACCTTGGTTAGTCACTTTTCTCACCCACCCAGCTCTTCCCATTCCAGCACTGCTCAGCCCTCATACCACCGTTGCACCCAGTCTCCACTTTTCTACTTTTCCACTTCTGCTTTCTGTTTTATATGATAATCTCACCCTCCATTAATGTGATGAAATTACAACATCATAAAAATATGAATTTGTCAATCGAATTTCACCTCATGTTTGCCGCAATATCAGAAACAGAAAAGACAAATAAAATTTTGATTATTCATAAACAATCCCTGACAGAAAAAAAAAACTAAAAACAGTTTTGAATTCAGCACTTTAAGTGCACATAGGATCACAATGTATTTTTTCAGAAATAGAAAAGTAGTTTTGTTTGTAGAACAGTGTTAATTTGGCAAAGTTGATTGTATTCACTGTTATTTTATTTCTTCTTTAGATATTGTGCACTAAATCCACATTGTGATGGAGCGAAAAAGTGCTTTCTTCAAATATTCTTGTAAATTCTATCAAAATTTTTTCCCCAACAAATGCACACATTGGCAGCTGTAATACAACATTACAATTTGGTAGGCTTGCCAACATCGTTCAGAAGTAACACATTTCTGATTACATCTCAAGGTGATTTACGTTAAAAACAAGTATATGGAATATATTTTTCATCCAACAACACACACCAAATGAAATGTTTGTATTTGTAAAAATATTTCACAGGAGAATCATAAAAGCGAAGAAATAAAATGACATGAAAGATGAATGCTGATGCTTGGAAGTAAACAAGGTAACATTTTCTGTTCATCCATAGAATAGCCAACTTGCATTGGAGCTCTCATGTTGCTTGATATGATATTATTTCTTGGTAAAGAGGCTTGACATTCAGAGGTTCAGCTCAAAAAATTGAAGGTCCAACTAATGAAAATTTCCTGTGAATATTAGAGCTCTTCTGTCTATAACAATTGAATACATAAGCAAGGTTAGAGACCAACAAGAACCTGGAAAGTGTTTACTCATGCATTATCTGTCATGTGATACTGAGAATGAACTTTTTTCTAGTTATGTCAGTGGTGCTATATTGGAAGAGAGAGAAAATGAGAAGCATTACTTAATTATTATTGCTGCAACTCCCAGTTCAAATCATACCAAACAAACAACATTCACCCTACGTCGTATTTACTATGCTAAGGGGACTGATAAATATGAAACATGACTTGCCTTTGGAATTCATAGATTGAAATCAGGAGACAAGAAATGCTATTCCACACTCAATACAATCAACACTTGTAAAACACCCCGTTCCTCTTAATGAATGCCACAGACATGGTTATGATAGGGGACAGAATATTATAGGGTCATATATAGGAAATCTAACACTTTCTTCAGTCAAATTGTTTTGTAAAATTTTCTCCATGTGCTCATCTTAGCCTTATGTGGCCGAGTGTTTCCATGAAGCAGATACTTTATTTGAAGAGATTTGGCTTTTTTAAAACCTATTCAGCAGCAGTCCACAATGCTAACAAGTCCTGAAAAAGTTGTTTGGGAGATCTTTATATTATATGTCTGCTACCCATTGGAATGCTCAGGTTGACACTGAAATTCAAATTGCAGCTCACTTGGACAAGATTGCCATTGCTGTTTAAACTCTCAGCTAGTTAAATTTGTCAGCTGAAGCATATACTGTGGTATAGGGTGTTTAGGATTATGTGGGATTATTCAGGTGTTTAATCATGCTGTCTGTTTAGCTAAAGTTGTTGGCATCAACTGACTAGAGAAGCGAATTACTACAAGCTCAAAATATTACCACTGATGCAATAAGACACTCAGAGATTATTAAGTGACTTAAAATATATTTATGAAAATTGGTGCCACACTCCCCCTGATCTAAGGTGGTTGTCAGTGCAGTTAACATCAATTCTCAATTTCACTAGGTGTATCTTGATGAAACCAGGAATAGATTTATTCAAGTTAAATATATTTTATGTCATTGACAATAACTTGAACCCAATTAGAAACAATCAAAACAACATATGAAACATTCCCTGAAAGAAAGGCCCACCACGTGTCATTGACAGTGTAACAGGCAAAAGGTTATAAAATGCTACCCATTGCACAAATAATGGTGGTTTACATGAGAGTGCACTGATCTCTGTTTACTGAAATGTGTGGGCATGTCGGGGAACAAACGGGGACTAAATACTCAATATCGCAGCAGGCATTTCATCATTTTACACATAAGTATAACATTTAGTATTTTTTTATAGTTGAGTGAAAGTAAATTAAACTAATTTAAAAAATTAAATGAAATTGAGCACACACACATTTTACAATAATTCATTACTGAATAGCATCTCAAGCTGAGCTTGTAAGTTCATAAGTAATATCTGTTTTCTTCCTTCTCATTTAGCTCATGGTTGAGCTGTCATCCTGTGCCCTAGCTGTGGTGGTCTTGGGCTCCTGAAAAACTGTCTTCCATCCCTACTTTTCAAACCCATTTGTTACTATTATTTTTGCCTCCTACTTCACAAAGACATCATGATGCTAATACACTTTCTCAATATATTTAACCTTTGCACACTCCATGATCTATCCAGTCTCTGTGTTCATTCCAAGCCACAAAGGGGAAAACTGGAGATATGGTTTATGACTAGTCTTTTTGTTTTGCTATGTTCCAGATAATTTTAATTGTAATAAAATATTATACAAGATTTATCATAATACCTATTACTAGTTTTCTGAAATAACAGATTGCATTATTCAGCAAAGGAAAGTTGCTACTCACCATATAGTGGAGTTACTGAGTCACTGGTAAGCGCAACAGAGTGACTATTGTTGATGAAGGCCTCACTGGCCGAAAGCTTTAATGTGGGGATATTTTTGTTGTGCCTATCTGCAACTCAGCATCTCTGCTATATGGTGAGTAGCAACTTCCCTTTTCATAATACTGTTACATTCCATCCTGGATTTTTGTCTTTCCACACTTTCATAGAAAAATGTTGTGTAAAATTTGCTTATTTCATTTCAGGCATAAAAATACATAAGATACTAATTTCAGTAATTCTTTGCTTCTGTGGGAAGAAATACAGCTGAAGCAAAATCATCTAAAATCAGAGTGATGAACATTGCCTTTTGCACAGAAAATAAAGCATTAGCAGACACTGTATTATTGATAGGTAATGTTTATTACATCCCTGGCCTCTACTCAAGGACAAAATTATGAACTTCAGTATCTGTATGTTTTGCAATACAGGATTACACTGCATGCAACATGCAACCAAAGGTAGTGTAGTCAATAGTGGCTCCACAGTACAATTTTTCAGACTACCACATTCTCTGATTCAACCTACTGCATCACAAACAACTATCCATTTGCTCTAGTTCTACCAGCAGTATCTCATGGAACACATAGTACCATAGAGCAAACCACTGGTAAAATGCTCCTGTTGGAGCACATGAAAGGTGAATATGTTCCTCTATAAAATACTGACAGTACAGTTGGGAACCAGCTGCCCCAGTACACATTTTACCTTCCTCACCAGAAATTTTTGCATGTGAACATATTCCCACTGTTTTAACACACAATAATCTATATTCATTTATCTGGTCTCTCCCTGTAGTGAAGCATTCATACTTAGCACCTCACCCTCACTGTCACTATGTATATGGCTTTCTCCCATTGTCTCAGTTTTCTCCCACTGATTTACAGTCTATCCCACTGTCAATGTCAACTCTCTCAATTACACTGTTTGCTGTTGTCTTTCTTTGTACTGACTCCGCAACTCCTTAATGGTTCAAAAATAATTCTGAGGCATCCCAGTTAATTTTTTTCTTTTACAAAAGGGTGTAAGACCTCAGACCAAAATTTTCTCTCTCCCACACCTATGTGTTCAAGTACAGCACAAAACTGGTGTATGGTGTCCCTAAGTCTTTCCTTTCGTCTACACTGGCTCCTATCTCTTTTCCTCCCAACTGATTCTGTCTTCACAAATCTCTCCTCCTCTTTTACTACCAATGTCTCACTGACAACAAATATCTGCTTTACCTTCCATTTTAAAGATATTTCCATCATTTGACTATTAACTGTTCATTTGTTTTACACAGTCATCATTTCAGCTTTATACCCATTCTCAAGATCATGTTGAAATTTTAAGATTGTTTGACCTGCCTGTGATTTGCCAAAAAAATGTATTTTTGGTCTTATAAGGTGTGTTCTATTGCAGGATATGAGTATGTGTGAAATATATATAATGTGGCTGACACTGTGCACAGTTGAAACCACAAAAGGGCCTACAAAGTAAGAAATATGTTTTTTTTTTATCAATAACTGAACAACGCAGCAGGACAGACATGTTAACATTTCAACAGACACTCAAGAATGGCTATGAAGCCAATAGAGAAGGTTCAGAAAAGAAGAGTATGAGAACCACAAGTCAAATCAGAAAAATTATTGGTTGGCCTTATGTGCATTATGCACTTGCTTGTTATCGATTAGTGTGTGAACACCACGGATCATTCCTATCCTGAACCATTACTGATGACTAGAAAGTTTGTCGTTTTGCTACTGTAAGGGAAAGAATAGAAAGGAATGCTTTAGTCCAAACAAAGCAGCAATGCTGCATAGAAAGACTTGTGTGCATCCACGTAAGATAATGTTGTGCATCTGGTGGAACAGTGGCCATGTGGTGTACGAAGAGTTGCTTGCATGAGGTAGAAGTTTCCTGTTGGCATTTATTGTCAACAACAGACTTCTTCCAAATGCAATCCTAGAATAAAAACAAGGAAGGCTGTCAGAAGTGGTGCTATTCTACAATAATAGCCACCAGCATTCTGCTAGACTGGCAAGAAACACTACACAACTACTGGGTTGGGAAGTCATTCTGCACCTACCGTTTCCACCTGATATTGCACCCTCAGATTTCATCCTTTCTGCGCTTTGTTCAATGATCTTCACAAACTTCCTTTTGGGTTGAAAATGCACTTTGAACATGTCTCTACAAGTACTTTGCTACAAAACCATGTGATTTCTACAGTTGTGCATTCAGAACATTTTCCCAACATTGGCAGACTGCAGCAATCAGTGAAGCAGACTATATTATTTATGACTACATAAGTCTCCATTTGCTTTGGGAGAGGAGGCGGATTACAGGGACAATATTCTTCATTTCAAGACATGATGAGGACGTTTCAAATCACTGTCCATGAATGTGTCTAACTTGTTCTAGTCCCCAATAACATTGGCAATTTTCCTCTTTAAGAAGCTCACCTATGCTGAGTGATAGTTGTATACCTAAATATATTTATCTCAAGATGATGATTTTAATAAGAGCCATGACTACAGAATAAGGGAATTGTGATCTAAATATTACTACTTATCACAGTGTGCCAATTTGTAATGTTAGCTTACTTTTACAATGACTTATTTCTGAATGTCACTTCGGTACTTAAAAATTTGTGTTCTTTCTCTTTGATCACATTTCCCACACCGTCTACCGCAATACCTGTTTTAAACATATGTGACCAATCTTTTGTAGTTACAAAGACACTGCCAATTTACAGTATGAATTATGCACTATGTAATTAATATCCAGTGTCAAGTTCATGTATAAAATTTTGAGCAACTGTTTCACTAAAATACTTTAGCAAGAAAAAGATAGAACAAAAATACCACATAAGAAAATATTAAAGTGATAACTTTAAAGTGTAATTAAGCTACTGAAGAAAGCAAAAATCTCACCTGCCAATACCTCCTCTTGGTGCACCTCTTGTGGCTCCTGCAAAGAAATTGAACGGGTGAATAACTTTACATCAACTGAATCTAAGCATAAATCAAACCGCTTGAAATGTGTCAGTGGTATGTCATATCACTGCACATGCTCATCTCAGTGTTAGTAAGTTGGTAAATTATATAATGACAGATTATGAATCACGTGCAGTGACAAGTAGATACATGTGAAATTTTATTAAAGTGAGATTGATGAAAACTGCATAATAATCCAAATGAAGAATCACAAAATATTTGAATTTTAATTGAGCTTAACTATCTGAATTCACTAGAGCTGCCAGCCACTACACACAGCCACTGTCACAGAGCAGGACAAAGGTGCCCACAAAACACAAGCCAACATAGTGGGAATGTAGACTAAAGCTGCTAGATCTATGAAGGCTGGTGTAAGGATAATTCCAGTGACAAATAGAAGTACAGCATAGTTTGCTGGAATGAACAACCTTCAACTATGACCTGGTGTGGTATTCTAAAGGATCATGGAAGGGGAAATGAGTAACAGACCATTATAAAATTACAGATTATAGAGATAGTGACAGGGTCCAATATGACTAGATCTGCTGCTAACAGGGAAGAAATTTGAGAATGATTCTTGGTCCCAGAGAGCCATCTGAGGTTGGCCCACACAACAGAAGAGTGAGTGAAACAATTAAAAGGACTAGTTAATTCCAGCAAGTTTTTTGCTATCCTGAAGGGTGTGATGATACTATTCATGCAAGGGTTTAGAATGAATGCAGTTTGGTATCACTGAATTTTTAAAACATGTAGAGCACGTCTCTGCATGCAAGTAGAGTCACAACATGTCTCAGTCAAACAAGGGACTGGGACACAGCACGGTAAAGATATAGTGAGAGATTGGAACACTGTGTGGTGGTAATGACAGCATTTGTAAGATATTCGACCTGGGCATCATAACTGGGTATATGTTGTTTCTCGAAGGGTGCCAGGAAGCATTATATCTCTAATCTTCATTAGGAAGTTGCCATTTGGGTGTGCACGTAGGTGGGGTAGGAGTCAGAAAATGGATAGCAAATGGGTAATGGTTGCTCGAGTACATACCAGAGACAGTGATGAAATGATGGGCAAATTGGGCTGTGCAGGAGAGGTCCAGATGAGGGTAGGAGTGCATGGAGTGTGAAAGGAACGTGGGTACCCCCACGATAAGGCAAATGAGGTTAAGCTGACTGAGAAGTTCGGCCAAGAGGAGTGTCACCTCAGCGGTTATAGAGTGGCAGCTTTTGAAGGATCACTGGTACAGGGGACACAGGCTGGAGAATCAGCCTCTGGAAGATCTACAGAGGGTTGGCATTATCGTTCTGTCTGTCTTTGTGGTCCAGAGCAGGAGGTGCATACCGGCAACAAGGTGAACAGCCAGAGAAGGGTGTCATGTGGCCACACCATCAAGGAGGAACTGTGAGCCGATAGTGAAGCACATGGTTTGCCTTTCTTTGATTTCTTGGATCCTTTCTGGTTTGCATTAGAGGACTCAAATGTTTGTTGGCTGAAGGGACATAGAAATTCTTCATGGGAGTATTCCTTCTGTCCCTTCTGGGCTTTCAGTTGCATAGCAGGTGACTTTGACCCATGAGACGAAAGTAGGGGGCTTGCTGCACAGCTGGAGAAAAAGAGGAGGAGAATGACGACGGGGCTGCTGCTGTGACACTGGGTGATTTAACAACCACAGTGCTCTGTTACACATCACACGTCTCAATCTCCAACTGCCTGATGGTAGAACACAGGGTCACTGACTAGTCAACAATTTGCGAGTGACCTGGTAAGGCATGTTTTTCCTCGACCCAGGTCTCTAGGACACTCAATCATTGAGATACATGGGACAATCTTGTGAGGAGATGGCATGATCACCATTGCAACTTGTGCAGCAGGGAGGACAAGGTAGCCAGGTTACACAGTTGGCTGGGTGTTGCCATGATATTTGAGTGTAGCCATAAAGATGATACTGGCAGCAGTGCACTGGATCTGGTGGCATGCTCAGCAACAGTGTGGTTCGATTGTTACTTGGCCACAGTGTATGAGCAGCCATTTATGCAGACAGAAATTTCTTATTTGTCCCACCATCGTAGAATGCAGTACAGTGGTTGGTTGCAGCCTAGGTTGTAGATCGCATGACTCATTTCACAGGTTGCCCACCAAAGGAGGGATAGGTGATGTTTCTGACTGGACTTCAGTACGTGGATGTGGTGGTGGGAGGATGTGGGGGACATGTCTTGGATCTACATCTATTACAAGGGTATGAGACAAGAGTCCACGAGGTAGGAAGCAGAGGTTGTGTAGCATCATTGGCCACTGGAGTACTGGTGTGGGAGTTTGGTGGGGACGTAGTGGGTAGGAAATTTCTTATTTCGAAATAGAATGAGAGGTAGTCAAAACACTGGTGGAGAATTTAATTCAGTTGCTCCAGTCCTGGGTGGTACAGAGTCACAAGGCAAATGCACCTCTGTGGCTGGACAGTGGGACTTTGTGAGGTGGGTGGTGACCGGAAAGACAGGGCGCACGAGATCAGTTTTTATACAAGGTAGGGAGGGTAATTACTGCCTATAAAGCCTCAATGACACCTTCCATATACTTAAAGGCAGTCTCGAAGGGGCTTCTTGGTAAGGAATGAGTGGCAGCTGCTGGAGTGGATGTATTCCTGATGGTTGGTAGGTTCAACATGGACAGACATACTGATGTATCCATATTTTAGGTGGAGGTCACATCGAGGAAGGTGGCTTGTTGGGTAGAATGGGACCACATGACGTAAATGGGGTTGAAGGTGTTTGGGTTCTGAAAGAATGTAGATAGGGTCTCCTCACCCTCAATCCAGAGGGCAAAGACGAATATGAACCAGGTGAGAGGTTGGGATTCTGGGTGTTTAGGAAGGTTGGCATAACATGGTGCCACAGAGTGCCCACAGCTATTTTCAACAAAGGACATGTTAGGAGAAAGCTCTACTTCCAAGCATCTCTTTGTTGTGTGTGTCACTCAGCATCTCTGCTGTATGGTGAGTAGCAACTATTCACAATATTGTTATGAACAAATTTAGTGTTACTGTCTCTGATCCACAGACCCCTAACACTTTCAGACAAAGAGAGCCTCGCCAATGAATTACATCACCTAAGAAAAGTGATTCAAAAGAATGAATAGCCAAATGATCAAATTCAATGGGAGCAGCAGACAATTTCAAGAACAGCTGAGTAAGAGACTGAGAATGAGAAAGAGTAAGAGAAACTGAGAATTGCTTTCTTACCTTATGTTTGCCCAATATATGAGCAGATCAGGAGACTCCTATGGATACACAACCATCCTGTGTATATTGCTCTTTTCAGTTAGGATAAGAAGTCTCATTTTGTAATTTCAAAGATTAACTATATAGAGCACCAGCAACACATCCAGGTGAAACAAAGTAGCAAACCAGGTGAAACTGAGGTCTGCCACAGGCATAATCATGAAATGAAATGTGATGAGACCTGTTTCATGTTGGAAACTTCAGATAGCTTGGATGAAATAATTAAAGCTCAAGTTGGTACACCTATGTATAAAGTGTGCCAACTGCCAATAACATTCTTTTGTATCAGGTATTTCAATTTGAACATGGCTTGGGGGCGCGTGCTGAAAAAACACACAATATTTCCATTTCACATAATATGAGTAAGGGCTCCAAACAGCAAAACGCATGAAATTGTGCAGTGGGTACCAGCAATCAAACTCTTATACACAGTTGTGCATGAACAACAATAAATGGTTGCTTGGCAGATTGAATATCTAGCACCTGGAAGAGCATGTTCAATACGTCATTCAAATATTGTGCATAAAATGTTGAAAACTCAGCAGGACTCCTGGAAGCACAGAACTGAACACTGACAAGGCTTCTCCATTAGACATTTTCAAGTACAGGCTAAGAGATATTTATCGAAATATCAAAATTTCCATACAATATTTATGACACTACTACTGACTGCAGCATCGCTTCAAGTACTTAGCCTGGACAGGAGGAGGGGGTTAGGCTTAGGAAATTCTGCCACAGCTGCCAGACTACCTTGATGCATGTCTGTAAATGATGAACCACCACAAAAAAATTCAAGGCCTTTTAGAATTTCCAGTAAATGGAACTGAAAGTAATTTAAAAAGAAGACTAACTGCTAACTGCTAGTGGACCTCCTGTCAAATGAGCATTTTCCAAATGGAGGAAGATATTTTTCTTGTAATTATTACAATTTTGAAACCAAACTGGCCTCAAACTGCGCAGTGATTTCTTAACATGTTCAGAGAAACAGCATGTGTAATGAATGTATTGTGAATTCTGTGGCTCAATGAAAAAATGTTTCTCACCCCCCTGCCACATATTTTATTGTGCTCATTAAGGGCTTGAGGCCAAAATCATTATGGCAGTGAAATAAACAGAAAGGAAAGAAATTCATAAATCAAGTAGGACATCACCCACTTCACAGAAGAACCAACACAATTGAGGCCTATCATTTTGTGTCAAAGCTCTCTTGAAATTGATGTCAACCCACCTTAGAAAGCTCCCAAGGGAAGCTAAAACATGGATATCTCACAACCCAATGTCATAAAAATTACAGTTAGGTCATGTGCCTATTCCACAAAGAAGTACAATGGAAGTTATGAATTTGAAAGTAGTAAGGAATGGTGAATTTTAAGTAAAACTCCCATCTAATAAAGGAAAAAAAAAAGTTCGCAAAAGTTACTATAACATAATGCACACAGGCTCACTAACAAAAGAATCAGTTAAAAGAAGTGTCTAAACATGGCAGCAGGCTGAGTAAGACAAAAATGCTCAAAGAAAATTCTAGATCATGATCAATCTCAACATCAAAGAAAGAAAACAACCAGATTAATCAGAAAAATCAAGTAAGCCTTTGAGAAGGAGAAACTTTTGAAAATACACAAAAATAATTCCCATGTTTTTTATCAAACTGCAAAGAAGAAATTGAAGGGGTTTAAAAATGCAAATACGTTTCTAAAGCGAAAACTGCCAAATTGGGTTAAATAATAATTTCAAGATTTTTCGTGAATTTGAATTCTCAGATAGTAATGAAAATTGTGAAGACGATTTACCTCGTGCTATATAAGAAACTGAAGAAGGAATTAACACCCTCAAAAATAACAAAGCTTGTGGAGAAGATTTTATTACAGCTGAACTTTTGAAGTTGTCCTTGCCAAATAAAGCAAATTAGCTACATTTACTCTTTGATGAAATCTGGAAAACAGAAAAAAAAAAAATGTCCCAGGGGAATGGAAAGTTACCTTGATACATCCACTGCATAAGAAAGACAATAAATAGGATGTAAACAACTACATAGTAATCTCTCTGTCAGTAGCATCTAAGTATTTTCCAAAATTTTATCAAGCAGAATATAAAACAACACTAGACAGCCATTTATGTGAATATCAAGCTTGCTTTAGAGGAAGGGAAGGCCATGATCAGTACGAATATTTTATCTCAAGTCAGTAATTCATCACCGATTACTCAATTCAAAGGACATTGTACTTACGTTTGTGGATAACAAGAAGGCTTTTGATTATGTTGACAGAAAAACTAAAGAGAAAATAATTCGAGAATTTGGTATAAAATCTAAACTGACAAACCTAATCCATTAAACACTTACAGATATCACTCTGTGAAGTAAATCTTATGGGATAAATTTCACAGCCTTCAAAACAAAAACATATGTACGACAAGGTGATGGCCTGTCCCCAATGCTTTTTAATACTGTGTTAGGGAAAATAGTAAGAATTTCTTACAAAGAATATACTGAACATGTAAAGGTGATTTTGTTATACGTGCTGAAGATGTGGCATCTGCTGTAACACAAATGAGTTTCCTGCAGGAAATAGCCAGTAGAACTGGCTTAAGGATTTCTATGGTAGGGGTGGGCATGTTAAGAACGCTAGAAAATCCTTTAAAACCAACATGGTCCAAATAGATAGGTTCACTGTTAAGCTGATACATTGTTGTCATTCTAACCAACACAGGTTCCACATCTGAAACTTGGCCCTGGACTGACTGTGTCACGACGAGACATTAGGCCCTTGATATATCATCACAATGATAGGTACTGAAACTACACATTGTTTGAAGTAGAGCTTCCAGAAATTACAATTAAATCTTAACTCATTCAATTAACTGAATACATCGAAAAATTCTGTCTTTTTAACAGTTTCTTCTACTACAAAAGTTAGGCAGAAATATTTGTTGAAATAATCAAACTGACAAATGTAAGTATGCTCACAATACTTTGGTCAAAACTGTTAATCACGTTGGGATTAATGAACAGATTATTTTGCAAAACATGTTTCTGAATAGAGCCAAATAGATACTTTAAGATGACTAGTATTTTGTCTCTCAAATGTTTATAATTAGTAGAGAATTTAGATATGTTTATACATCAACAATAAAATTTAAGTTATGAAACTATTACTGATTTCACCTTATAATGAAAGATACCAGCAGTGAATATTCAGAATAAATTGGAAAATCAATTACATACATAAAATTAAGCACAAAATTTGATCTGGCATGAAGTTCTTTAAAACTGAGGGCCAACCTCTCTCTTTTATGAAAATGCAGATTATATTAATGTATGTGAGTTGTACTTAATGCAAAATTGACAAAATGAATTTTAAGCAGGCAGGTGGCAAAACAAGAGTGGGAGTAAAATTATCCCAGCTTGCTTCGTCACAAAACTCAAGACAGTAGATTAACAAATAAGATTTTCAAATAGTTCTGGGATAAGCAAAACAAAACAAGCTGGGTCAACAAAGAAAAAGAACAGCATTTATAAAAAAATATAAAAACAGAAGATGTTAACAACAGAGTAATCTTTCAGAAAGAAGTATTAAAAATGAAGATTCCACAGCAGGGTAACTAGAAAGACTGGTTCAAAATGGTCTGAAGAATGACAGAAGAAATTTAGCGAACAGATGAAGTCATAATGGAAGAAAAAGAAACAACAAACAGTGAGGATCTGAAATTGGGATGTGGTCCTCAGATGGCCTATTCACAGGAGGAAAAAAAAAAAAAATAAGAAAAAGGTTATCCATGATCTTTATACAAACAGGCTTTTTCTGTTTGTCAGTCACTGTTTTCTTCTCAGTTCGAATATCCTATTTCAGGCGCAAGACGTCCTGTGTGTATTTCAAAAAGTCAAAAAGTGATAAAAGTAAGAAGATTATATCTGAGAAAAAATTTATCACTGTGTCGAACTTAAAACAGAAAAGTTCTGTGCCATATTGGAATGAAACAGCATGCAGATTCAGCAAAAACCGGCACAGCAAGAAGGAAAAAATACTTTTTAAGACAGAGGAGGGTGTGGGGGGCACAATTTTGGAATTAAGCAGCAGGGTCATTGTGGGCACAGTAATAGGAGAGCATCTGCAGCATATGACAAAAGTGGCAAGTATGAACCTAGCACAAGAAGGGAACAAATGGATATACCATACTTAATAGGGCTCTGTGAAGTTTATTTCTGTGTGCTGGAGGGACTTGATATTTAGGTTCATCAGATAAAAAGTCCAGGGAAACTGCTGATTTGATAAAGTGATTTAACACATCACAATGCCTACGGAATTTAAGACATTTTCAGCCTTACCTCTATTTGACCTACCCAGCTCGCACTATCGTCATCTAACTCAAGGTTCTTAGAATTTATCTAATTTCCCCTGTAATAAAAATAGGAACTTGGAAATCTGTGTCTTAAATAAGTAATGATGCCTATTCCAAAATCCACAGAAGGTCATGGAACACACTTTTATGAAGACAAACTGGATCCGCTTTTTCTGCTGCCAACCTTGAGGCATTTCATTAGTTTCCAAGAGCTTACATTGTCTGCATCCATATACAGCCTAAAGCCAGATTGGTACTGGTATAAATTTCCATAGAATTTAAGAAGTATCAGTTCACCCTACCTTTCCCTTTGAATAGTTTGCACATTCCATTGTCCTGAGGATGAGGACCCCTGATAGGTTCGAGCCTAAACTTATTCAATTCCTAGGAGAGAGCATCTCCTTCTCAACATACATGGCTAAAAACTTTAAAAATGAATAATTTACTGTAATTGCTGGGATATTTCAGATGCTCTCAATGTGTTGTGAGAAAATGTAGCGCAACATTGGGCTTCCACTCACTGGAAGGATTATGTAACTACGTGTGACTCAAGGTGCTCTCAAATTCTCACAGATCATCCTCTTGCTGATCAATCACCAATGCCAAACTGTTGTCTGTACTAGTATAATGTTATGGTTATGGCTGTGTGTTTATATACATGGTGTCTTTGGCAGAAAATTCAGCTGTCACAAAACACATTCATTGAGGCCTACATACCCTGTCAGAGTGGTGTGGGTTTTCTGTAATATACCTGTTCTTGAAATTGTTGTGTCCACTCATGTTCCTTATTTGCATATATGGTATGCCTTGTGTTTGGTGATGACACTAGCTTGGTAGTAGAGAATGTTGGCATTGTTTCAAGTAGTGCAGTTCAAGACAGTTTCATGGCTTGTAGATAATAAACTAATACTAAATCACAACAAGAATCAGTTTTTACAATTTCTAACAAACAATTCAACAAAACCTGCCATTTTAATTTCACAGAATGGCCATACGATCAGTGAAACTTAACAGTTTAGGTTTCTACATGTTCAGATAGATAGTGAACTGTTGTGGAAAACATATTCAGGATCTTGTTCAAAGACTTAATGCTGTCATTATTACTATTTGAATGGTGTATGAAGTAAATGATAGTTTGACACAAAGATTAGTCTACTTTGCTTAAATTCATTCACTTATGACAAATGGTGGTATATTTTGGGGTAATTCTTCCATTTCCCAAACGATGTTTTGGCTCAGAAATGGGCAGTTCAGGTAGTAAGTTGTATAAGCTCATGTAACTCCTGTTGACCCCCGTTAATTAGTCTGGGTAATCTGACATAGGCCTCTCAATAAATATACATTCTTTGCTGTCATTTCTTGTTAACAATATCAGCTTATTCCCAAGAATTAGCAGCTTTCAGTCAGTTAACACAAGGCAGAAATCCATTCTGCCTTTGGGGGCACACTTTCTTGAATCTTGTGCAGAAAGGCATGCAGTATACTGCGGCATTCATTTCCAATAAGTTACCACAGGAATTCAAACATCTTAGCAGAAATCCATGTGGATTCAAATCAAAACTGAAGAGTTTCCTGTTCTGTTGAGGATTTCCTTGAAAAATTAAGCTGATTCCTGTGTAACATTCTTGATTGTGTTTACATAAACATATGGCTCCTCTTTTTTGGTTTCTCAAACATTTTATTTTATCTGACACATTCCATGACCTTTAAGATTTGTGCCACATATTGGTCCTACAGAACAAGATGCATGAAAAAGAAACCAGTAACTGGATATAGTACTGTTTGCCATGGTCACGGCAGCTGGAAAGTAAGTCAATGCAATATCTGAAAGACCATCACAAGCGTTATAACTTGATTTTATATCAGGTACCAGAGACTTGACAGCGAATCCCGAAGGATGAAAATAACTAAACGGTTACTTTTACATCACACTGCAAAATTTGTGATACATGTGCGGAAGTACACTAAGGTAGTTCTATTGAATTACTAATCAACACGTGTCAAACACAACAACCACAAAGACAAGTAGATCTCTCGAAGTTGTGCACTTGATACTTATTTTGCTACCAGGAAAGTATTTTCACAAGACTTTAGTAAGTTTGTCAGGCTATGATTGTATGACAGAGAATGAGTGCTATCATTTAAGTTTATGATATTTGCTCAAAAATGAGGAAACCTCACTTCCCAACAGCAATATTTTAAACAACAGAAAGCAATAATTGTCATTTTGGAATAATATTAATTGTCATGTTTAATGACTAACAACTATCACGTAACCTATTGCTTTGGTAAATTTGTTTATCTCACTATGTCCATAGTACCGACGAATAATGGTCACCACCACAAAGTCATTTTTTTAGTTAAAATTCCCCCTAAATCTGTGAACACCATGACAACTACCATTACACCAGGAGAACAAAGATGAAGCTGAGCTGTCATTAAGATTCTGTATACTAACCAATGACACATGACTTGCCATTAATAATTAAAGAGAGTTTCTTGTTTTAAATCAAGATCCAGTATATGACTGGTCTTTGAGCAATGTTTTGGATCATTTAGCAGATAATTTAGACTTGACATAGCATTTCAGTTACCATTCGAAAAGAAGTTGTGATGTTTGTGGGGGTCAGGAAACAGACTGGCATGGGAGATGGAATGAGAATGAAATGGAGATGAATAGGATATGAAGGAAGAAGTTTTTTTTTATTTAAGTAAGTGGGTAGTGGGCATGACAGCACAGAAGAGGGGGAAGTACAGTAATGGCACAAATCCCTGAGCTAATGAACTTTGTGAGCACCTGAAAGAAGGCCAGGAAACAGTGTTGTGTTAATTACAGGCTACAAAATCAAACTTTGTGCTACTGGTTAAACATACCAATTCTCCACCAGTGTTAGTGGTGCTCTCTCCACATTCGTGCTCCTCAGCAATAGGAGACAGAACACTTTGAATTGTACCTGATCGACAGAAAAAAAAATTGAGTTAATATAAAAAATTCTTTACCTGCAAAAGTAAAACAAACACATGATAAACTAATAGTGTTTCAACATGACATGATAAAGAACGGAATCAATTATATCAGTCTTTTAGAGTGCCTACTAATCAGTGATTAACTGAGCATTTAATCTACTCAATTAAGTAGAACAGTGAACATTAATAAAATACTGCCTTTCTGGAACTAAGTAAAGTTGCAAGCTGCCTATCTTAAGACAGTCAGGGGAAAATAAACTTTCATTGTCAACATTTCACATAACTGCTGATCAAAATTTAAAACGCTGTAGTAATCTGCTAATCAAAACATACAATCTTATGTTACATCGTTAACACACTGTGGCAAGTTTAACAGTTAGGAACTGTGTCCAGGCCTGAGGATGCAGTTTCACCAATAGCAGGCAGATACCGACATTATATTCATCCAGTTTTTGACAATGAGAGCACTTAGTGATTTGCAAAAAACTTCACTATAATTTAAAATTACAATGAATTTTTTTCAGAGAGAGCCCACAGAAAGCAATAGCATGAATGCTTCCCAATTACTATATTTTCATTGTTCGACATTAAAATTGCCACATCAAATGCGTACAATGTAACACTCCTTTCTTTACTTACAGATGAGTACAAGTAGTCAGGAGAATGAGTGGCAGATGAGGTGGGGTACTTCTCAGGAGGATTCTTTGTAGAGGTGAGGCAGAAAGAAAAACTGGTGAGTATGGTAACAGAATGGAGAGGAAGACATAATAGGAATGAGGTGGAAGTGTGTGTTGTTGCATCTGGCTGGTGTTTCCCAATCCCACCTCATGTCCCACAATGGAGGGCTGTCAGTTGCTGGCATGTAAACACGCCTGAAACTGAAACTCACATTCAGTGCAGTTCATCTTGCCCATGACTGCCACTGCATAGTTTCCACCCTGGAGCCATGTGACACTGGGCTTTACAGTATTTCTCTATTGCACAGACTTCGTAGTTCAATGCACAGTGGCTCACCAGTCAATCGAATTTCCAGACTTGACGTCAACTATCTACTTCCAAGTGCCATGCCTATATTAATAAAAATTCAGCCCACAATATTGGCATTGCCAGTCTAACCTACACTGAAGATGCCTACAGGAGTGTTTCTCACTTACTACAGAGAGTGCTCGACGGTAAGCTTCAAGAATAGTATTCTTATTAGTGGCATTTTTTAGTGGATCGGGGCACTCTCTACCTTGCCTTCACCAGAGAGCTGTTTCATTTGCTGCATGTGCAGTCTGTGTTGCAATGAAACTCTATTCCTCTTGTCTACTCGGGAAGATCTCTCTTCTTGTGCTTTTCTCATTACTTTTTATTCTCATGATCCATTACGTAGCCTTCATTTCTGTGTTCAAGTACTTCTGCACAGTGGTTGAATGGTTTTGCTTTATGTTCAAAAAACATTCTTCCCATTTCCTTTGGATTGAAGTTGACTGTACACTTTTGTTCTCTCATGTTCTGTGATTCTTAGACTTATAATTACTTGTTCTTTCTTGTCTCTGTCTTGTGCCACTTCATTCCTTTATTCTAATGTCTTTCAGCCTGCACATTACACCACACTGTTCCTCCTCAATGATGTCCTGGACTGATTCCTGTATTTTTCTCCCAGGTCTGTGCCTCCTGGATGGCACTGCCATCTCCTCCATGGGGTTGACAGTTCTCAAAGTTTTGGCTGCTGTTACAGTCAAAATTTTTCCTCCGAGTGCAACAACAACATTGGAATCTAGGACATCGCCTGCGTAGCTTGCAGTGCTAAACTTACACCTTACAGAATGGTTCTCATATTAGTGAGAACCTGAAAGTATATGAGGACTATTTTTAGGTTGCTTTCACTGGAAATCCAATTCACTTGCCCAACATTATCACGCACCTTCTTTGTTGCAATGAAGTTCTAATGTTCGTGACAACCTCAGCACATTTCTCTCCTTGTGCATAGATCATCCACAATAGGTAAGATGTACGACCACAAGTGTGGTTTTTTTTTTTTTTTTTTTTTTTGTGGTTTTAGGGCGCACAACTTCAACGGTCATTAGCTTCCAGACTACGTGAGGAATGCACCGCGAGTCACAAGTTTAAAACACCAACGAAATGGAAAACATGATAAAAGACAGACTGACAGGCATAGGATTAAAAAAAGAAAACAGCAGAATCAAATGTCGTTTGAGAGGGTTGTCAAATTGATAAAATGAAGAACGCGAGCAGCTGCTCGTGGGTCATCTGCTAAAATGGCTTCTACAGTACATGGCAGGCCAAGATCAAGACGCAGGGTGTTAAAATCCGGACAGACCGTTAAAATGTGGTGGACCATCAGCAATTGCCCACATGGGCAGAACGGCGCCGGCGCAGCCGTCAGCAGATAGCGATGGCTGAACCGGCAGTGGCCAATTTGTAAGCGGGCCAAAACAAACTCCTCCCGCCGAGAAGGGCGTGAGGAGGGCGTCCAAGCCACGGGAAGAGGTTTCAGGGCCGGAAGTTTTTTGTCTGTAAGTGCAGCCCAATCGGCATGCCACTGCGATAAAGTGCGCCGACAAATTACCCTGCTACAATCTGACGAAGGGACACAACAAGATGCTGTCTGAGGCTGGAGGACCGCAGCCTTGGCCGCGGCATCTGCAGCTTCATTCCCAGGGATACCGACATGGCCAGGAACCCACATAAAGCTAACTGGAGAACCGTCGTCCACCAGCTGCTGAAGAGAGCGTTGGATCCGGTGCACGAAAGGGTGAACCGGATACGGATCACTGAGGCTCTGGATGGCGCTCAGGGGAATCAGAGCAGATGACATAAGCAGAATGTCGGTGGCGGCAGATGTAAAGAACAGCCCGGTCGAGGGCAAAGAGCTCAGCTGTGAAGACCGAACAATGGCCATGGAGCCGGTATTTGAAACTTTGTGCCCCAACAATAAAAGAACACCCGACGCCATCATTGGTCTTAGAGCCATCTGTATAAATGAAGGTCATATTAATGAACTTCGAACGAAGTTCGACAAAACGGGAGTGGTAGACTGAACCGGGGGTAACCTCCTTCGGGAGCGAGCAGAGGTCAAGGTGGACGCGAACCTGAGCCTGGAGCCAAGGTGGCGTGTGGCTCTCGCCCACTCGAAAGGTTGCAGGGAGTGAAAAATTAAGGTGTTGAAGGAGGCGACGAAAGCGAACTGCAGGGGGTAGCAGGGCAGAGACATACAACCCGTATTGACTGTCGAGAGAGTCATCAAAAAAGGAACGATAAGACGGGTGGTCGGGCATTGCCAGTAGCCGACAGGCATACCGACAAAGCAGTATATCGCGCAGGTAGGTGAGTGGCAACTCACCAGCGTCAGCATGAAGACTCGACGGGACTAGTATAAAACAATCCGATCGCAAGTCGTAAACCCCGATGTTGTATGGAGTTGAGGCGGCGTAAGATGTATGGCCATGCAGAGGAGTATACGAAGCTCCCATAATCCAGCTTGGAGCGGACGATCGACCAATATAGGTGAAGTAAGACGGTTCGATCCGCTCCCCACGACATACCACGGAGAACACGGAGGACATTTAGAGAACGGGTACAACGGGCAGCCAAATATGACATGTGGAGACCAACTAAGTTTCCTGTCAAATGTAAGACCTAAAAATTTTGTTGTTTCCACGAATGGGAGAGCAACGGGACCGAGTCGTAAGGATGGTGGGAGAAACTCTTTGTAGCGCCAGAAGTTAATACAGACCGTCTTCTCGGCAGAAAAACGGAAGCCATTGGAGACACTCCAGGAGTAAAGACGGTCAAGAGAACGCTGAAGACAGCGCTCCAGGAAACACGTACGCTGCGCGCTGCAATAGATGGTAAAATCGTCCACGAAAAGGGAGCCTGATACATCAGCTGGGAGGCAATCCATTATTGGATTGATCGCTATGGCGAAGAGAGCGACGCTCAAAACTGAGCCCTGTGGCATCCCATTCTCCTGGCGAAAGGTGTCTGACAGGACAGAACCCACACATACCCTGAACTGTCGATCCATTAAAAAGAAACAAATAAAGAGAGGGAGGCGACCGCGAAAGCCCCATGTATGCTTGGTGCAGAGAATGCCCACCCTCCAACAGGTGTCTTAAGCCTTTTCCAAATCAAAGAACACAGCCGCGGTCGGGCGCTTCCACAAGAAGTTATTCATAATGAAGGTTGACAAGGTAACCAGATGGTCAACAGCAGAGCGGCGCCTACGAAATCCACATTGTACATTGGTAAGTAGGCGTCGAGACTCGAGCAGCCAAACCAATCTAGAGTTAACCATTCGCTCCATCACTTTACAGACACAGCTGGTAAGCGAGATGGGTCGATAACTGGAAGGCAAGTGCTTGTCCTTCCCTGGCTTAGGAATCGGGACAACAATAGACTCTCGCCAGCATGCGGGAACATGTCCCTCAATCCAGATGCGATTGTAAGTACGAAGAAGAAAACCTTTACCCACAGGAGAAAGGTTCTTCAGCATCTGAATATGAATAGAATCAGGCCCTGGAGCAGAGGACCGTGAGCGGCCAAGTGCTTTTTCGAGTTCCCGCATGGTGAATGGGGCATTATAACTTTCACGATTTGAGGAGCGGAAGTTAGGTGGCCTAGCCGCCTCTGCCTGTTTGTGGGGGAGGAAGGCAGGGTGGTAATGAGTGGAGTTCGAAACCTCTGCAAAAAAGCGGCCGAAGGCATTGGAGACAGCCTCAGGGGCCACAAGGACGTCATTCGCGACTGTCAAGCCAGAAACTGGTGAGTGGACCTTAGTGCCAGATAGCCGGCGCAGGCTACCCCAGACAACAGAAGAAGGAGTAAAACTGTTGAAGGTGCTTGTGAAAGCAGCCCAGCTGGCTTTCTTGCTTTCTTTAATAATACGACGACACTGTGCAAGTAATCGTTTATAATTGATACAATTCGCCACTGTAGGGTGGCGGTGAAAGGTGCATAAAGCACGTCGACGAGCACGTAAAGCGTCTCTACATGCTGCGGTCCACCAGGGGACCGGTACGCGACGTGGAGAAGAAGTAGGGTGAGGGATGGAATATTCAGCAGCAGTGAGAATGACTTCCATGAGGGGTGCGACCTGACTATCGCAGCTTGTGAATGTTTGATCCTGAAAGGTCGCCCTGTAAGAGAAGAGCCCCCAGTCTGCTTTGGAGATGTTCCAACTAGATGAGCACGGAGAGGGGGTATGCTGCAGGAGATGGATAACACACGGGAAGTGGTCGCTCGAATATGTATCAGAAAGTGCATACCACTCGAACCGGCGTGCAAGTTGGTGAGTACATATAGAGAGGTCTAAATGGGAATAGGTGTGAGATGTGTCCGAAAGAAAAGTAGGGGCGCCAGTATTGAGGCAGACAAGATTGAGCTGGTTGAAAAGGTCTGCTAACAGGGAGCCCCTCGGGCAGGATGCTGGAGAGCCCCAAAGGGGATGGTGGGCATTGAAGTCTCCAGTTAACAAAAATGGTGCAGGTAGCTGAGCAATAAGTTGCATCATGTCTGCCCTGGTAACGGCAGATGACGATGGAGTGTAAACGGTACAAATGGAAAATGTAAAAGTGGGGAGAGTAATGCGGATGGCAACTGCCTGAAGGCCGGTGTGCAACGTGATGGGATCATAGTAAATATCATCCCGGACCAGCAACATAACCCCTCCATGGGCCGGAATACCTACCACAGGGGGTAGGTCAAAACGCACAGAGGTGTAGTGTGCCAAGGCACTTTGATCGCATGGGCGTAGCTTCGTTTCCTGCAGGGCTACGACGAGCGGACGGTGCAACCGGAGCAGCAACTTCAAGTCCTCTCGGTTGGAGCGAATGCTGCGAATATTCCAGTGAATAAGTGCCATCGTAAGAAAAACAGGAAGATGAAAGAAGGGGTCACCTCGAAGGCCGCTGAGGGCCTGGCTTCGAGCTAGCACTGCCGCCGCTATCAGTAGGCGGACAGTCATGGTCCATTGGGTCTATAGGTTCATCGGCCATCTTGGGAAGATGGCCGGGAGGGGGAGCTTCCTCCGCCGGTGAACGGCCAGATGTTCGGCTACCAGCGGTGCGGCCAGGCGAAACGGATGACGGCCTGGGGCGGCAACCGCTGGGTGGCGCAGGAGAAGAAATGCGCCGTGGCGGAGAAGGAGAACTATGCTTCCTATGAGCCTTCTTGGAAGGTCGTTTGGTGGAAGTACCGGTCGAAGGCTGGGAGGTCGAGGTACGTAGGAAGTCTGCACGGGACGGCTCCTTCTTGAAGGCCCATGCATCTGACTTCTGGGTCTTCGTCTTAGCAGAAGCTGATGAAGGGGCTGGTGTCTGTGGGGTGATGGGAGGAAGAGGAGACGTCGACCGCGCGATCCTAGCACTGGCCGAACGGACGACCGTGGTGCTGAAGGTCAGATCGCATGTCTGGGTTGCCACCTCCCCGGTAGTCCGAGGAGAGGCGAGGACAGTACTGTATTTCCCCGCTGGAAGCAGCGTGGGCTTCCTACTAGCCAATAGCTTGCGAGCAGCTGAGGTGGACACTTTCTCTTTGACCCAAATTTCTTGGATACAGCGTTCTTCCTTATAGACAGGACAGTCGCGGGAGGATGCGGCATGGTCACCCTGACAGTTCACACAACGAGGAGACGGAGGTGGACAGTCACCCTCATGGGCATCCCTGCCACAAGTGACACATTTAGCCACATTGGAACAAGACTGGCGGATGTGATTGAAACGCTGACACTGGTAGCAGCGCGTAGGTGTCGGGACATAGGGGCGAACAGAGATGACCTCATAGCCCGCCTTGATGCGCGATGGCAGCTGAACACTATCGAACAAGAAAAGTGTCCGGGTCAGTACAAGGTCATTGTTGACCTTTTTCATGACCCTATGGACAGCCGTCACACCCTGCTCGGTGAGGAAAGATTGAATACCCTCGTCAGTCAAGCCGTCGAGGGATCTAGTATAGACCACACCACGAGACGAATTCAAAGTTCGATGAGCCTCCACCCGGACTGGGAATGTGTACAGGAGTGTGGCCCGAAGCAGTTTTTGTGCCTGAAAGGTGCTCTCAGTTTCGAGTATTAAGGTACCGTTACGCAACCTGGTGCAAGATTTGACAGATCCGGCTATGGCATCGACGCCCTTCTGGATGACTAAAGGGTTGACAGAGGAAAAATCCTTTCCGTCCTCAGATCGAGAAACGACGAGGAACTGTGGGGCAGGCGGTAGTACTTTTGTCACTGGTAGCTGGTCAAGTTTCCGTTTTTGGGCAGAAGTCGAGAGAGATGGAGTGAAATCCATTGCGGAGGAATCCCCCATGATTGCCAGCGTCTCCGATGGCGCGCTCCTTCCTTGTGGGGACCCTCTCAGAGGGCACTCCCGCCTTAGGTGAATGTTTACACCTCAGGTCACACCTCCCGAGAAACAGACGGAGCGACCAATCAGCATGGTCAGAAGGTATCAGCTCAGGCAATCACCCCTCCCCGGGCCTGGCCTTTACTAGGGGGTACGCGCGTGCCTTACTTGCCTACCCAGGGCGGGGAATTACGCGTTACCCCATCACCGGCTACGCGTGCGAACGCATGGGTCGGCCTTCAGGCGCGCACAGGGAGGAAGGAAGAAGAGGGGGAGAGAGGGAGAGAGATAGAGAGAGAGAGAGAGAGAGAGAGAGAGAGAGAGAGAGAGAGAGAGAGAGAGAGAGGACAGACTGTCTCAAACGCCGAGGCGGAGACCAGAGAAGGCAAGGAGAAGAAGGCAATGAGAAGAAGGCAATGAGAAGAAGGCAATGAGAAGAAGGCAATGAGAAGGCAAGGAGAAGAAGGCCATGAGAAGGCAAGGAGATTTTGCAGGGGAAAGAATAAGGAAGACAGTGAGGTGGAGAAGAGCAAGGAAGGAACCAAACAAAGGAAGGAAGAAACGAGAAGTGAAAGCAAAATGACCGCAAATAGAGGTCGTGGAACCGTCCGTCTCCGGATGCAGGCGCTAACTACCCCCTTGAGGGGGAGGAACTCCTTTTAGTCGCCTCTTACGACAGGCAGGAATACCTCGGGCCTATTCTAATCCCCGGACCCGCAGCGGGGTACAAGTGTGGGTGGCAGATGGGGCAAGGGAGTTCCCTGCTGGACTCCCTGTAGAGAGGTGAGGCAGGAAGACAAACAGATTGTTCTGGGAACAGACTGTAGTGAAAATCTTAGTAGGGAATATTTTATGATCAAGGCACTGGCACCAGAGATAAATCAAGAGAACAAGAAGTGACACTGGATGTATATCATCAACTGCAAATGTTAAGACAAGTTTAGTGTTTAATAAAAAATTACATTTACTCTAGATTCTATCTTAATGAGTATTTTTTCTGTATCACCAATAATCCCCGACTATGTTATGTTTCACGTCAAACTTTCTCTAAGATAAAAATTAATTGCATTAGTTTAACAACAAAAATAAACCATTTTTACAAAATAATGTAATTGGATAGATAAAATCTACTCACCAAACAGATGCATGGGCGTGCAGACTCATAAACAAAGTACCCATAGTCGAGTTTTGAATAGACAAGGGGACCGCTACAAAATGAGGAGGGTGGTTCGATCGGCATCCCACGAAGTACCGTTCAGGACATGTAGGAGATTGAGGACCTTGTACAGCTGCGGACTGCCAGGTAAGACACATGGGAGGACCAATAGAGTTTCCTATCTGTCATGAACCCCAAAAATTTCATAGTTTCAACTAACGGAAGAGCAAGAGGCCCAAGGTGTAGACATGGTGGGAGAAACCATTTGCGCCGCCAAAAATTCATACAGATGGTTTTGTCAAGGGAAAAGTGAAAGCCTTTGTCAATGCTCCAGGAGTAAAGACTATCAAAACAGTTCTGAAGACGCCCCGCAGTGAGACAAGTCTATGGAGAACTGCAATATATGGCAAAATTGTCTACAAAAAGACAGCCAGAGATGACTGGTGGGATACGGGCCATTAGAGGGTTAATGGTGATAACAGAGAGGACGAAGCTCAGGATGGAAACCTGAGGCACACAATTTTCCTGAATAAAGGTGTCCGACAAGGCAGAACCCACACACCACTTGAAAACTCGGTCTTGTAAAAATGCCCGAAGAAAACAGGATAGGTGCCCACGGAAGCCCCACATTTAATGAGTACAGAGGATACCAGTTCTCCAGCAGGTGTTTTAGGCCTTCTTCAAATCAAAAAACACAGCCCAGTCTGGGATTTTCACAGAAAACCATTCATGACATGGGTGGACAAAGTAATGAGATGGTCAACTGCAGAACACCGCACTCGAAATCCACACTGAGCATCCGACGGTAAATTGTGAGATTCGAGCCACCACACCAGCCAGTCATGAATCATACAAATTCCATCGCCTTGCAAATGGAGCTGGTAAGAGATATTGGGGGAGAGGGGTCGCCAGAAGCAAGATTTTTAGAAGAAAGCTCTTGCCCACAGGAGAAAGGTGCTGCAACATCTGAATGTGGATGGCATCTGGCCCTAAGGCGGAGGATCAGGATGAACTGAGAGCATGATCTAGTTCTGTCATAGTGAAGACAGTATTGTAGCACTCACGGTTCAGAGAATGGAGAAAGGTAGGGTGATAGTGGGAAGAGCTTGAAACTTCTGCAAAATGGCGACCCAAGGTGTTGAAGATGGCAATAGCATCCCCAATGACATCAGCGACTGTCAGGCTGGAAATTGGGGAATGGATCTTGGTTTCAGATAGCTGTCTGATGTTGGCCCACATGACAGAACAAAGTGTGGAACTGTTGAAAGAACTAGTGAACAAAATCCAGCTAGCTCTTTTGCTATCTCGAAGAACGCAATGACTCTTTGCACGCATCTGTTTATAATGAATGAAGTTTACCAGAATAGGGTAGTGGTTAAAAATGTGGAGAGCACATCTACATGCACAAATAGCGTCACAGCACGAGTCAGTCCACCAAGGGACTGGGACACGACATGGTAGAGAGGAAGTGTGGGGGATGGAACATTCTGCAGCAGTAAGGATAACATTTGTGAGATATTCAACCTAGTCATCACATCTGGGGAATCTCATTCTTCGAAGGTCGTCAGGGAGGAGTAAGGCTGCCAGTTAAACCTAGAAAGCGTTGATGGGCAAGCAAGGCAGTGCAGAAGGATAGATCCAAATGGGAATATGTGTGCGAAGAGTTGGACAGGAAAGTGGGTGCTCCAGTATTAAGGAACAGGAGAGGTTAAGTTGGTTAAGCAGGTCAGCCAAGATGGCACCTCTCTGACAGGTCCTGGGGTAACCCGAAAGGGGATGATATGCATTAAAGTCACCAAGTAGCTAAAATGGGGGAAGTAGTGGCCAATAGTGATGTACCCTATAATGCATTTAAGGTGCCTGCCTCTCACTCAGCAAAGCAGTCCAATATTCGCCTAAGTCTCTCAATATTCAGCTTACAGACATCACATTTACTTGGCTTACTTCTGTGTACCAGTGGAAATTGTTGTTTTCATGAGGTTTTCACTTGTGACCCTGTTGCTTAATGCTTGTCGTCGTTCTTGTTGTCTTGCTTGGTCATCTGTTGTCATGCTTGTCCTTTACCCGTTATCCATTTTGTTTGTTCGCGGGCTGCTCCTGTACAGTTCCGCTGCACTTTCGTTCATGGCCAACCTCACAACCACCCTTGTCAGTTGAGGTGGACCGGCCAACAGAGGCCAGCTCCGTTGGGACTCCTCTTTGTCTGATGTCTCTATGGCATCTTGCCCACAGTTCTTTACCACACATTCTCGAGCTGATTGCCCCCACCATTCGAAAACGTACATGCTGTATGATGAGGGGGACGACATCCAATCGGAGTGTCGCAGTCACTTTATTCGCCCCAGTCCTGCCCCTCCTGGGCCTTGACTTACCATACATGCTCTGCAATCTGTTGCCCCGCTGGATGACCCATCTGCATGGTAGCTTTCACTCACGCTCCGCCTTTTCATGGAGGATGTCAGTTTTCAGGTTGACACTGGGGCCACCGTCTCCCTGATTAATATGGCAACATATACATGACTGGGCTCTTTTGAGTTGTCACTTCCGTCTCAGCATTTGGTCACCTCCAGAGACTGTTCCATTCCCCTTTGTGTGCAGTTCATTGTGCAGGCAACGTACAAACACATTATCCAGTTCCTTACCCTATTTATTGTCAACTATCTGTCGGCTTTGAATATTTTTGGCCTGGATGCATTTCAACTGTTTGGCTCTCCAATTTCTGATGAATTTAAGGTCATTTTTCACGGCTGTTTCTTTTCAGAACTTTGTTTGCAACTGATCTCTGATGTGCTTCAGATTTTCAGGTGAACATCACACTTCAGCCGGATGTGCAGCCTCACTTTTTCCAGGCCCGACCCCTTCGGCTCAAGCAGGAACTTTATCAGCTCCAGGTTGCTGATGTTTTGGAACCAGTGACATATAGTGCCTGAGCGACAGCTTTGGTGGTCATACGGAAACCCAATGGGACCCTTCAGCTGTGTGGGGACTTTGGCGGTACTGTCCATGCTCAGTCCCTCGTAGACACTTACCCCATTCCCCAACAGGTAGACCTTCTCACCAAGCTTGCCGAGGGAGAGAACTGTTCAAAGATCAACCTGGCTGTGGCACAGCACCATTTATCCTTGGATGCCAATTCCCAGAACATTATGATTATCAACACTCCTTTCGGATTATACAAGTAAAAGCACCTTCCATTTGGTGTCTCTTTGTGCTGGCCATTTTCTAGTGGTTCCTGGAGCGCCTTACGCATCCTATCCCCCCGTGTGAATTATCTGAATGATGTCTTGGTCACTGGTCATTCCCGCCAGGAACATTTGCAAAATCTCAGCGCCTTATTTTAAGCACTCCAGTCTGCAGGTTCATGCTGTCAGCTGGACAGGTGTTGTTTTCTTCAACCAGAAGTGGAATACTTAGGCCACTGGCTTAGCAAAGATAACATTCAACCTTTGTGTTGTAATGTTGTGGCCATTGAGGTGGTCCTCATCCCAAGGACTTATCTGAACTCCAGGTGTTTTTCGGAAAGGTTACTCATTACTTGAAGTTCTTACCCCAGGTTGCCTCTGTAGCTCAATCCCTCAATCATGTGTGTCGCAAAGGGGTACCTTTTGACTGGACTCCTGCCTGTTACCAGGCTTTTCTCTGTTTAAAGATGATGCTGAAGCCCGCCCTTTGCCTTACTCCCTTCTTTCCAGACCGCCCCTTGGCTGTGGCAGCTGATGCATCAGCATATGGCATTGGGGCCTTCCTCATGCATCAGAATACCAATGGCTCTGAACAGCCCATCGCTTATGCATCTAAGACGTTGACCCCAGCACAACAGAACTACTCCCACATTGAAAAGGAGGCCCTGGCGATAGTGTTCCTCGTCCAAAAATTTCACAACTGTCTCTTTGCGGCGAACGAAGTCCACCTTCCTGACAGACCATAAACCCTTAGTTATGCTTTTTGGGCACTACTCTCACCTTCTAGAGTGGACGGCTCAATGTCTCCACCACTGGGTGTTATTTTTATGTGATTACACTTACACCATCCGATATAAGCCCACCGCCTACCATGCTAATACAGACACTTTGTCATGTCTCCCAGCAGACCCCAATCCTGTGTTTTAAAAATGGAAGGTCCTCTGTTTTCACTCTGATTTCACCCACCAGGACATGCTGTATGGTCTGCCTCTTATGGCTGCTCACATTGCCACAGCTACATGTCGAGACCTATCTTGTGGCAGGTTCTAAGCTATGTGGTCCACTGGTGGCCCTTCTATATTACTCATCAGATGCAGACTGACGTCAGCCCCTGGCACCACCTATACCACAGGCTCCCATGGTCGATGATGTCTTTCTGTTAGCCATGGAGTTGGATGCCCATCGGGTGGTCATCCCTCTGAATTTGTGGCATGTAGTGCTCATTTTGTTACACCACAGGCACTGGGGTACGTCCGACACGAATGTTTTGGCTCGTTGGCACATGTATTGGCCCGACATCAATGGTGATATTGACCACCTGGTCTGTGGGTGCACTTTGTGTGCATGTCACCAGGCAAGCCCCTCCTCAGTCATTTTCACCCTGGCCTGTGCCTCTCCAGCCATAGGATCATATCCATCTTCATTTTTAGGGCCTGTTTTTGGGGTCTATGAAGCTACTTACCATTGATGCCTACTCCAAATAACCACATGTCATCCGCATGGCATCCACCAATGAGGAGGCCACACTCACGGCCCTGGCCCAGGTTCTCACCATTGAGGGCCTGCCTCACACATTGGTCTACGATAATGGCCCCCAATTCATGGTGTCCTCCTTCCATGAATTCTGTCTGGCCAATGGCATCAAACATATCCGTAACCCGCCTTTCCACCCTTCCTCCAATGGCGCAGCGGAGAGGATTGTCCACACATTTAAACACCTGATGAAGGTGGTCGAAACGTCTCCAACCACATCGGCCCTCACCCTGTTCTTGAGCACCTATCGCACCACGCCAATTGACAGACGTAGTTCGGTGGAGCTCCTCTATGGGTGACAGCCATGGACCCTGCTGCATTTGCTGATGCCATCCTCTTACTGCCCCTTCTCTTGGCCCTCTCAACATTACGCCCCCAGCACAGTAGTGTGGGCCCACGTTTACAGGAGCAAGGTGGGTTTGGACACTTGCCACAGTCATCGCAGCCCGTGAGTGGCGTGAGATGTCAGTGGACATGTGAAAAGGGTTGGAGTGCCACCATCATAAACAGTTCCACACTCATTTCCCTGCGGGACTCCCGCCACCACCTCCTCAACCGCTACCTCCTTCAGGTACAGACATGGTCCTTGAGTCACTGCCACTGCCCCCCAGTTGTTGCCTCCCTGCCAGCCTGCCACCGGCCCTCCCACCCCCAGGTGGATCAGCAGCTCCCTCAGCTGCCCTAGCCTTTGGGTTGGCCGTCGTGAACACCTCAGATGTCTCTTCCACCCCGCCAACAGCAGATGACCAGCCCAGGTCTCTTCCCATCTGCTGACCACTGCATCACTGTTTGGGGCCTTTCCACCCCTACGTGTTAGATTGAGAGGGGAGGGATCTGGTACCGAGTGCCATGCATTTCGAATCTGTGCCAGACGGCATGGACCTCGATTACCACTAGAGGTCTCTGTAGCCGTTGCGTCGTCAGGCATGGCTGCATGCACTACTCGCCTGCATGTAATGTGAGGGCTGCACTGTCGAGTACGTGGTCCCAGCAGCCAATAGCAACACACCCTATTGTGTATATAAGCGCCTGCATCTCACTCAGCGAAGCAGTCTGATATTCGCGTGAGTCTCTCGATATCTCTTACAGCCATCATGTTTACTTGGCTTACTTCCATGTAGGAGTGGCCGTTGTCCATTTTGTGAGGTTTTCATTTGTGACCCCATTGCTTATTGCTTGTTGTTGCTGTCCTTGATGTCTTGCTCAGTCTGTCGTGTCCGTTTTTCCTTTCCTGTTCGACTCTTGTTCGACCTCAGGGGGAAGGTCACACCAAATCAGTAAGAAATATAAAGCTCAAAGTGGTCATAAGAGTGCAACACTTAAAGCAGCTGTAAATCCTAATTGTGGGACCGAAGGTGGTGAACGTTTCATTGGAGAACAGTCACGATGAAGAGATGTGCGGGTGTCACCTCGACAGATGCTGAGTGACAGCTGAGGAAGAGGCACTACTACAGAGCACAGACACAGGAGGATCCTGCTCCATGGAGTCCACAGAAGCATCAGTTCGCTTGTGCGGTCAGTCTGTGGAGTCCAATGCCGAAAAACAGTTGTTGGTGCACACCAGCAACATGGAGGCTGGCCGGGCTATGGTATCATGTGCAGACACCATCGAAGAGGACCTCCAAGGTGACAAAGAAGTGGACCATTCGCCTTTGGAGGATGTCTTTGAGCCCTCCCAGTTAGATGAAGACGCAAGTGTTGTTTGGTGCAAGGGACGGAGTAAGTCTTCATGGAAGTACTCCTACTGCCCTTTCCAGCCTACCGGTTGTGTAGTTGGTGGCTTCGCCCCTTGAGACTAGAGTTTGACTGTTTGTTGCACCGCACGATGGAGGGATGACGATGGTACCTTGACACTGGCCGATTTTACGACCTCAGAGTTGAGTTGGAGGTCGCATGTCTGCATGGACACGTCTTTCATGGAGCGAGGGGTAACAAAAACAGAACTATAAATGCCTGACAGGAGAGCACAGGGTTTGCGACTACCCAGTAACTTGCGAGCAACTGGATAAGGCACTTTTTCCTTTAACTGCATCACTTGAACAGCCTGCTCATCAAGATACACTGGACATTCCTGAGAAGAGTCGGCATGGCCGCAATTGCAGTTGATACAGTATGGAGATGTAGGTGGACAATAGCCCTCGTGCACATCCCTACCACAGGCAACACATGTGGCTGGGTGTCGACAGGATGTTCTAGAGTGGTTAAAAGGATGACACTGGTAGCAGCACATCGGGTTTGGAATGTATGGCTAGACGGTGAAAACTTCATAGCCTGCTTTGAGTTAGGATGGAAGCACCACTCTATTAAAGGACAGAAAGAAAGTGTGGGTAGGCACTAAGGAGGAATCTACCATTTTCATTACATGATGAATGGCAATTACACCCAGATCAGAGAGGTAAGATTGTATTTGAGTCTCGGTTAGACCATCGAGCAGCCTGGTATAAATTACAAACTGCAAGGAATTCAAAGTCCTGTGGACCTCCAGATGAAAAAGGTAACTGTGGAGAAGTGAGGCAGCAAGCAGTTTTTGTGCTTGAGAATCAGAAGTGGTCTCCAAAACCGAAGTGTCATTCTGTAAATGAGAGCAGGATTTCACAGGGCCAGCAACTGCACCTTTCTGAATGATGAACGGATTTACTGTGGTGAAGGACGACTGTTTTCAGTACCTGAGACCACAAGTAACCATGGTGCAGTGGAAAGGGCCTTCGAATCATTAGCATCATTGCATTTACATTTTGTAGGTTTTGAGAGGGAAGATGGCTGACTCATCGCGAGGAAGTCTCCCACAATTGCCAGTGTCTCAGATCGCGTGCTCCTTCCAACTCTGTGCCTTCAGAAGGAAGTGAACCTCCCTTAGGTCATTGTTCACACCTCACGTCACACCTCCCGAACACCTGACAGAGGGAACAATCGGCAATTTGGAAAGGTTACAGCTCAAACAAACACCCCACCCTGAGACTGGCCTATAGCAGGGGGAACATGCAAACCCTACCTGCCAACCCGGGGCTGGGAATTATGAGTCACCTAGTCACCTCTTACACGTCAGATGCATGGGCCAGCCTTTAGGAGCACACAGGGAACAAGAGGAGAAGGGAAACAAAGAAAGGAAAATGGAGCAGAAAACAAAGGCGAGACTGTTCGCAACAGAATGCTGGACATTCCCAAGAATACCCCAGACATGTTCCCCAAGTGAGAGGAAAAAAGTGCAGCCAGATGACAGACATACAACACGAAAGGGAAAAAGTGCCACACCTTACTCTCCGCAGTCCTGGTTGCAATGGTTGAACAGTTTTCCAAAACTGCACACTCCTGTTCTCAACATTAAACAATACTGAAGGTCACGTAATGAGCAATGTCCACTGGACAGTGGACAACTGGAAGCAACGGACTGGGAGCAAAGTGACAAATCATTCTATACTCCATGGCAATGTGATTGAAGGATTTGGGTTTGCTGAATGCTGGCTGAACTTTACCTGCCATCATCTTCAGTACCAGAGGAGGCAGTGTCGAAGTATGCAATTCCACATTGTTAACTTGTTGTCCTCTTATTGCACTTTAGGAAATGCTAATTGCAGAAGGACAATTATGTATTTCACAGTAGTGTACTGTCTACAGCAGAGGAAGAGTTCAAAGAGTGACAATCAGCTCAATAATACCGCCTGTCATTAAGCAGCATTGTGAGGCAAAGGTTTATGGACAATGACATTCCTGAAATGAGCCTGCCTGCCAATGTTCCAATCTGGAAGCAATGGATCATCTTAGGGATGAGTTATAATGGTGACTTCACTCCAAACCTAATGTCCAACATCTCTACCTTCTTTGGGTTCAGCTCTTGAGGAAGAATGGGCTATCATTCCTTCACAGAGGTTCAGACGTCTGAATGAAAGTACTAACAGAACAGTTCAAGTCACCATAAAGGAGAAGGGTGGATACGCTGCATCTTAATGTCCACTAATAGGTGTCCTGATACATTTGATGCACAAGCCTCCCACTGTGGGCTCTAATTACTACTCACCCACTGAGTGCCTGGCTTTCCCAGCCCGTGCTTCTGTCCTGGGTTCGGTATCTTCCTCAAGTTGCCGCCGTCTTCCAGCAGCTGCAACTGTACACACACAGAGGAAAGCATCTTTTAATAACTTTATTTACTACTTTAGTGATGTGCTTTATCTGCTAGTCCCAAATTATGGTGGTAATGACTGGCACATATGCTAATTTTAACACACACCGTTGCCATACTTCGCCTGTAACTTATCTCAGAAGACATTACTAAGAAACACAAAGCCACATTCATGGTCCATGTAAAAATAAAACTTTAGACAGTGTCCATTAGCACACAATTTTCATGGAATATGCCTATACATACCGCTTCAAAGCAGTGATGCACATACCCATGCCTTCTTAACAATGAATGACATTTTAAGAAAGAATGTCATTAATACAGTATGAAAATAGTTACATACTTGTCATACATATAGATATTGTTCATTAGATTTATTTCCATTTTGTGTGTGGTGACTTGTACGTCATGGGACAATATGCACCTTCAGCACTGGACAGTTGTACCAGCAGCATTCAGTGAGAACTATGTGCTCGGCTGTGGAAATAGGTATTCCGTGGGTCACCACACTGTCCTGCTGATGCTTAGGCTTCTAAAGGGCAGTTATTTCAATAAACTATACATGCAATGAGACACAGAAGAGGATCGTTGGGATTTTAATAATTGTCTATTTAATACTGAATGAATGAAGGGGGTCTTTTAGAGTGTTGTTGTTTGTTTGTGTGTGTGTGTGTGTGTGTGTGTGTGTGTGTGTGTGTGTGTGTGTTCTATGACTTAACAACAACAACAACAACAACAACAACGTCTGCAGGAAGGATGAGTTGGAGAATCTTTGTTATCCTTCCAAACTCTGTGTCAGACATTTAAAAATCATCTAAAGGGCTGCCATGCTCCAAGTATTTACATCAGAGATTAAAATGGTAAAACAGGTCTAAGCAATAACCACACCTGTAAATTACTAAGAAAGTACTTTGATCAACTCTAACTGTAGAGAACTGAGTTGTTTGCTAGAATTTCCAGATATTTGATGAAAACATGGAAACAGATCAACCACCTACAGCTAAAGAAACTAAAAAAGCAACAAAAAACCTGAAAAACAACAAAGCACTGAAGATATTATAAAATCATCTCAACCATAACTGGTCTCAAGCAAAAATGACAACTAACCTTAAGATTATGTCTGAAGAAATATGGGAAACTGTAAAGATTCCAGACGACTGGAAAATGGCTGCTATCCATCCTGTGCACAATAAAGGTGACAAGCATTGTCTAAATAATTGCAGAGGTATATATCTGTTGCCAGTGGGCTGTAAAATATTTTCAACAATATTACTAAACGAGGTAGAAGCAACACTTGACAGCAATTTGGGAGAATATCAGAGTGGATTTATAAAGAGCAAATCTGGCTCAGAACAGAATTTCAACTGTAAGTCCATAATCTGTCACAGACTTATGAATTCTAAAGAAATAGTTTTAACATTTACAGATTTTAGAAAGGTATTTGATTTGATTGACAGGTAAACAGCGGATAAAGTGACTCGAGAATTTGGCATTACACGAAACTAGCGAACCTTACTCATGAAACACCCAGACACTGAAGCATAAGTAAAGTTTTGGTGTGAAATACCTAAGGCACTCTAAATAACCAGTGAAATGCAGTGTGACAACCTGTTTCCACATCCCCTCAACTGCATCTTAGAGGAAATAGTAAGAAAATGGAAACAAAGGCCAAAAGAACATAAGCTGTCACCAATGAGACTGCAGACTTCAGGAAAGTGAGATATTGAAATTCAGTGTCTAGTATTTGCAAATGATTATGCCATTCTCTATGAAAATATAACAAATGCAGAAATACAAATCAACCTCTTCGAAGGAATAGCCAACAAAGCAGCTTTAAAAGTTTCTGTAGAAAACAAATTATGACAAACATAAGAAAATGTCCGAGAAATCCTAGTAACAGATAACAAACAGATAAAGAGGTTTTCTAAATTTAAATATTTGGGAGGAAAGATTCAAAGCAATGGCTTCAAAAATATTTGCTGTAGTGAAAAAAGAGTATGTAAAATGGAGAAAGCATTCGATATAACCATGAACATTTACCACAAGTTGTGTCTGTCTAAAAATTTGATAATACAGCACTGCAGTACAGTAGTAAAACCAGAATGTCTCTATGCAAGTGGATGTTTAATGTTGAATTATGAATTATACAAACTTTAAGTCCTAGAATGAAGAATCATTTGAAAAATACTCAGGCTGCTAGGAAATCCAGAAGTATGAATATTAAGAAGTAATGAACTATATTGCAGCATAGGAAAAACAAATGAAATGCTGCACAAGAGCTGACTACTATTTTTTGGACATTTATACAGAGCGAACAGCAGGTTAACCAAACAGATTATTAAGCATCTTTGGGGCAAGATGTCAACAATAACATGGATTCAAGTAGTTAGGAAAGATTTGGAAAGAAATACAAGAAAAAGACCCAGCAGAAAGAAAGATTTTCAAGAAGAAAGTGTTGCAAATGGAAGAATTCCAAGGCAGGAAGAAGAAGACAGGGTCAGAATGGTCTGATGAGAAAAAAAAAAAAGGAATAGATAGTGAAGACGAAGGAAACCTGGAAGAAAACAAAGAAGAAGAACAAAGGAGGAAGCATTGAAATTAGTATGTGGTCATTAGATACCCCAAATTAAAAAACAATAATAAGAAGAAGAATGTCTGTGATGTCATTAATATAAAACATCAACATCGAGGGCCCCAAACACACTTCCTTGGAGCACATCTACAGTTTCTTCTACAATATCCTATATAGTTCTATGCAGTGTCCTATGTACCAATATATCTTCAGCCTTGTCACAAATTTCGATTGTTTTGTTCATATTTTTTTGAAACAACCCATCAAAACAATTATGATGTCTGTAGATCATTATAACATTAAATTTTGGGAGCATAAAAGAGATACTTCTTGAGTGAAAACTGTGAACCCTGTTAGTGTTACTTACACAGCCGATACCAATAATTGTAACAGTGAGCACACATTGTATGCTTTAAGTCGGCCTGTCCCATCTTTGTGCTTTGTGTTGTTGGGGGCATTACATGTGATCTAAGACAAGTTCATATGCCTAGGACTCAAAGGATACAGTGTGCTTTTTCACCATTTTTACAAAGTACATTAACTTGTTCTCACTTAATGTGGACACATTCTTTTAGGTAAATAGTCAATCTATGAATATTATATTAACACAAAGCACTGCTAGATTTTAATTTACAATGTCTAAATGGGCAAAATGAGAACAGTGGTATTTATGAATAAGTGGTTTCAATGGTAACATTCTCACCATGTATGGGGATAATGCCATGTGACAGAGCTAGGCACAAAAAGTTTTTTCTCATTTAAAGGGTGATTGTTCTGACATTAGTAACCCTCCAGATGCAGTCCCAGAAAAACAACCAGGAATAGTGTGTGAACTGATGCTATTCCACAATAACAGCCACCAGCATTCTGGTAGACTGGCAACAAATACTATACAACAATTGGGTTGAGAAGTCATTCTGCACCAATCTTTTTCACCTGATCTTGCACCCACAGATTTCATCTTTTGTGCTCTCTGTTCAATGATCTTGGCATACTTCCTTTGGGGTGAAAATACACTTCGAACATGGCTCTTTGCTACAAAACCACATGATTTCTACAGTTGTGGATTCAAAAAGTTATCCCAACAGACTGTAGTGAACAATGAAACAAATTATACTATGTATGATGATTTAAGTGTCCATTATGTATAGCCTGCGTTTTTTAACTTATAGGAAACACTACAGTCTTATGCATCAGCCTAAGATGTTCATTTGGCCATGAAAGGCTTAATCTGGAAGTAAGCAGTAAAAGGCTAAGTCTGGAATAACATTTGCCATGCTCTGTCCTTCTGCCAATCAGATAAATTGTCTTAAACCTGCAGGCCAACTGCATGAGGAGTTGTGGTGGACAGATTGAATGAGGATGTCAGAAAGGGGATGGGTGGCAGAGGGTGTAATATAGGAGGTACAGATACAGGTACAGGAACGGGAACAGGAACAGAGCTATGCATGGAAAAGGGCGGTGTAGGTGTATCAACTACTGAGGGAAGGAGGATTGTGGAACTTAAGGATAAGTTAAGGGGAACTTGCACATGTTCAAATTAGGGAAGCTGGTATGGGAGTGGAGGCGGTGACAGGAGTATGATATGGGTATCGAGAATGCAGTACACAGACTGTGAAGCTACCAACAAGTCAGGCACCTTGTACTCAGTAGCATGTTGTCACTGGGTAGTCAATTACACTCTTGGCAAGCAAAAGATTGTGAGTAACTGTGGCACCCAGATGGGCCAGGCTATTTCACACGTCAATCAGGTGGCAAAATTCATTACTACTTATCGTAGTGTGCCTATTTGTAATGTTTGCTTAACATTACAATGGCATATTTTTAAATGTCAAATTGGTACTTAAAAATTTGTTTTCTTTCTCTTTGACCACATTTCCTCACAATCTACCACAGTACACAATTTCAATGCAACTGCACATTTGTAACCAATCTTTTCTAGTTACAATAACACTGCCAATTTTCAGTATGAATTGTGTACTACATAATTAACATACAGTGTTAAGTTACAGTATACAATTTTGAAAAAATTGTGTCACAAAAATAATTTAGCACACCACCAATGAAGCATTAACATCAAAGACAAAGATGAAAAATAAAGTATCATGTAACAAAATTTTAAAGTGGTAACTTTAATGTGTAATTAAGCTACTGAAGAAAGCAAAAAATCTCACCTGCCAATAGTTCCTCCATATTCAACTTCTGCGGCATCTGCAAAAAATTAAAAAGCTGAATAACTTTACATCAACAGAATCTGAGTGTAAATCAAACACCTTGAAATGTGGCAGTGGTTGTCATCTTGCTGCACTTGCTCATCTTAATTTCAAGAAGTTGCTAAACTAAAATAGTGATGGAGATTAGAAATCATGTGCAGTGACAAGCAGATACATGTAAAATTTTAATAAAGTGACATTGATGAAAACTGCATAATAATCACAAGTGAAGAAACACAAATATTTGAATTTTAATTGAGTTTAATTTTCTGAATTCACTACAGCTGGCATATACAGCCACTGTCACAGAGAAGGACAAATGTGCCCACAAAAATCAAGTCAACATTGTGGTAATGAGACCACAGCTGCTAGGTGTTTGAAGGCTGGTGTAAGGATACTGCCAGTGACCGAGATAAAAGTAAAGCTTACTTTGCTGGAATGAACACCCCTCATTAAAGGTGAAAGGACTAACAGACCATTATAACATTACAGACTGTCACAGTTAGGAGATAAAGAAATTATGTCATGTATAATTCTGATAGTGTCTCCAATGGATTTCAAGTTACTGAGAACCAGCAGATCACAAAGCATTGAGCCACAGCAGTTCATGTGGCAGATGTCGCAAATGGCATGCCATGTAGTGTAGCAGAACTTTAAATTCATATGTGACTCACTTTCTTCTGTATTAGTAGTGTCATGTTGATAGGAAGCCATAAGGGTCACATGATTAACGGGAATCCTGATTGAAACAATTTAAACCATCTGCAAGTACTGTAATGACTGCATACCTCAAAGCAGGAGGACACTGGCCTCAACAATACATTATGATTTTATGAGCTTTGTCTATTTAGGGGTGTATTGACCTGTTCTAGAGGGTTACTGTGTTAGAATAATTCTTCATCAGAGTTCATATTTTGGATTCCAACACGCTAATAGCTGCCCCAGAGGTAAGGAAGTTTAATGTGTTGAGGATTTGCCCACGAATACTTAACATGCAGGGCCAGCACGTAAGTTTTCATTTCAATTGAGTCACACAACCCTGTTAGGCAGCTTCTTACTGATGCAAGCAGTTTGTTCAAGGTACATTGTTGGTTAGGGTTAGGATAGTTATTTTCTATGTGAATTATGTATTTTGTGTTGATTAGCACATGCTCAGTTAGCCCCCAAACTACAGTCAGTAGCTATTGTTGTTCACAGCAGACTACAATGTGACTGAAATATAGCACTCTAGGCATGCAAATAGCTATTGATGGCATTCTCCTGTAAAAATGCATCAGTGGCTACTGGCATCAGTGTATCAGCCTCACTGCATTGTAGCTGTACACTCAGAACCAGTGAGACTGTTTTGTTTCATAGTGAATGAATAGAAAGAAGCCACTTTATGCTGTGGATAGTGTTAATGTGATATGCAGAAAAGTATATCTAATTTACAAAGAAGATAGTGGAGGTATCTTGAAGTGTACTATGTGACAGTTTTTTATTTTTATTTTGGTGGGGTTTAAGGGCGCCCAACTACTGAGGTCATTAGCGCCCAGCCACTGTTGTTAGAGCACATGGAATCTAGTAAAACTCATGGGGAGGGGAGGGGGGGACACCAGAAAGACCTGACAAAGATGCAGATAAAATAAGTAAAAAGGTTAGATGTCTTTCGACAAGCCAGTCAAAGTTATAAAACTTTGAACACGAGCAGCTGCTCGAGCGTCATCAGCTAAAATATCCGGTAAAGTAGATGGCAGGGACAGGACAACACGAGATTGGCTAAAGCGGGGACACGACAATAAAACATGGCGTATTGTTAATGCCTGACCACAAGGGCACTGCGGGGCTGGGTCACCGGAAAGCAGGTAGCGGTGGCTAAACCGGCAATGCCCAATCCGCAACCTGGTCAGAAGGACCTCCTCTCGCCGAGATGGTTGGGAGGAGGTTGTCCAAGCAGTTGGGAGCGGTTTTACTGCCCGGAGCTTGTTTCCTTGGAGGGATGACCAAGCATCCTACCACAACGACACAAGCCTCTTACAAACATCCCCACGAACGTCAGATGACGGGACACAATGGGAGGCTGGCCAAGGCAGGAGGACTGCAGCCTTTGCTGCAGCATCCGCAGCCTCATTCCCAGGCACTCCTACATGTCCGGGAACCCACAGAAAGCTGACAGGAGAACCATTATCAGCGAAAGAATGGAGGGACTGCTGTATCCGTTGAATCAAGGGATGGACCGGATAGGGAGCTCCACGGCTCTGAAGAGCACCGAGTGAGTCAGAGCAGAGTACATACGATGAATGGCAGTGGCGGCGGGCATACTGAACGGCCTGATGGAGAGCAAAAAGCTCGGCCGTAAAGCTCGAACATTAGTCGAGGAGCCGGTATTTAAAGTCGAGATAAATATGAACCGGAGCCTGGAGCCAAGGTGGTGTCGGGCTCTCACCCTCTCTGTAGGTGGTAGGGAGGGCAAAATCCAATTGTCGAAGCACGCGACAGAAGCGGACTCCGGGGGGCAGCAGGGCAGACACATACAACCCGTACTGACGGTCGAGAGAATCGGCGAAGAAGGACTGGTAAGAGGGGTGGTCGGGCATAGACAACAGCCGGCAGGCATACCGACACAGCAGTAAGTCACGCCGGTAGGTCAATGGTAATTCGGCAGCTTCAGCATAAACACTCTCGACAGGACTAGTGTAGGAGGCTCCGGTCACAAGACGTAACCCCCAATGGTGGATGGAGTCGAGACAGCGTAAGAGGGATGGCCGAGCAGATGAGTAGACGAAGCTCCCATAATCCAGCTTCGATCGGACTATGGACCGATACAAGCGAAGCAGGACAGTGCGATCCGCTCCCCAAGATGAACCACTAAGAACTCTGAGGACATTAAGGGAACATGTACAACGGGCCACCAAATAAGAGACATGCGGAGACCAACACAGTTTCCTGTCCAACGTGAGCCCTAGATACTTAGTTGTTTCCACGAATGGGAGAACAACGGGACCGAGATGTAAGGCTGGCGGAAGGAACGCTTTATATCACCAAAAGTTGATACAAACAGTCTTCTCTTCAGAGAACCGGAAGCCATTTGCCACGCTTCCGTGAGTATAGGCTGTCTAGACAACGCTGAAGGCAGCACTCCAGGAGGCATGTTCTCTGGGCACTGCAGTAGATCGCGAAGTCATCGACAAAGAGAGAGCCTGAGACATAAGGTGGAATGCAATCCATAATTGGATTGATCGTGATGGCAAAAAGGCCTACGCTCAAGACGGAGCCCTGAGGCACTCAGTTCTCCTGGAGGAAGACATCGGACAATACGGAACCCACACGTACCCTAAACTTTCGATCCGTTAAAAAGGAATCAATAAAAAGGGGCAGACGACCGCGTAGGCCCCACCTGTGCATAGTGCGGAGGATACCTCCTCTCCAACAGGTATCATAAGCCCTCTCCAAATCGAAGAACACGGCTACCATTTGGCGCCTTCGCAAAAAGTTGTTCATGATGAAAGTCGACAAGGTCACAAGGTGGTCAACAGCAGAGCGGCTGTGACGAAAGCCCCATTGGACATTGGTAAGTAACCATCGAGATTCATGAATCCAAACTAACCGAGCTTGAACCATGCGCTCCATCACCTTACAGACACAGCTTGTAAGAGAAATGGGGCGGTAACTAGAAGGAAAGTGTCTTATCCTTCCCGGGTTTGGGTATAGGAACAACGACGGCGTCACGCAAACGCATAGGGACCTGACCTTCGGTCCAGACGCGATTGTAGGTACGAAGGAGGAAGCTTTTGCCTGCCGGAGAAAGGTGTGCCAGCATCTGAACATGAATGGCATCTGGCCCCAGAGCAGAGGACCGGGACAGTGCAAGCGCACGTTCGAGTTCCCACATAGTAAGGGGGGCATTATAAGTTTCCAGATTCAGCGAGTGGAAGGAAGGTCGCCGAGCCTCTTCTGCCTCTTTCCTGGGAAGGAAGGCAGGGTGGTAATGGGCGGAGCTTGAAAACTCCGCGAAAAACCGGCCGAAGGCGTTGGAGACAGCCACAGGATCAACGAGGACCTCATTATCTGAGGTCAGGCCAGGTACCAAGGAGTGGGCCTTAATGCCAGACAGCCGGCGCAGGCCACCCCAAACGACAGAAGACGGAGTAAAACTGTTAAAGGAGCTGGTGAAAGAGGCCCAACAAGCTTTTTTGCTGTCTTTGATGACTCTACGGCATTGCGCTCTGTATCGTTTGTATCCAATACAATTCGCCAACGTAGGATGGCGGCGAAAGGTGCGTAAAGCACATCGTCGAGCACGGATAGCGTCTCTACAAGCCTCATTCCACCAGGGGACGGAAACGCGACGTGAAGAAGAGGTAGTACGAGGAATGGAATGTTCGGCAGCATTGATGATAACAGCCGTGAGGTATTCGACCTGACTTTCACAACTGAGAAAATCGTGGTCCGGAAAGGTCGCCAGGGAGGAGTAAAGTCCCCAGTCAGCTTTCGGTATGTTCCAGCTCAAAGGACGTGGGGATGGGTTGTGGTGCAGGAGACGAACGACACAGGGGAAGTGGTCGCACGAATAGGTGTCAGAAAGGACATACCACTCGAACCGACGGGCAAGAGTGGTAGAACAGATCGAGAGGTCCAAGTGCGAGTAGGTATGAGTAGAGTCCGAGAGGAAAGTCGGGGTGCCAGTATTGAGGCAGACAAGATTGAGATGGTTGAAGACATCCGCCAAGAGTGAGCCTCTTACAGGATGCAGGAGAGCCCCAAAGGGGATGATGGGCATTGAAGTCGCCAAACAATAAAAACGGCGGGGGAAGCTGAACGATCAGGTGCATCATGTCAGCCCGACTAACAGCAGATGACGGTGGAGTGTAGATGGTACAAACTGAAAAAGTAAAAGCAGAAAGAGTAATACGGACAGCTATTGCTTGGAGTGGGATGGTCAATGGGATGGGATGGAAATAGACATCGTCCCGAACGAGCAACATGACCCCACCATGAGCTGGGATACCGTCCACAGGGGTGAGGTCATACCGCTCCGAGGTATAGAGGGTAAAGGCAATACGGTCAGTCGGGCGCAACTTGGTTTCCTGGAGACCAAGGACGAGCGGACAGTGCAGGTGGAGGAGCAGTTGTAATTCCTCCTGATTAGATCGAATACCTCTTATGTTCCAATGTAACAAGGCCATCGCTAGTCAAAAAAGAGGGGGAACGAGACGGGGGAAGAGCTGGTCACCTCGACGGCCGCGGAGGGCCAGGTTTCAAGGGAACAACGCTAAAACCGGCAGGAGGCGGATCCTGTTCCATCGAGTCATCGCCAGCTGTGGCCGCTGTCCCTGGTTGCGTAGGAGGGGCAGCATCATTTGCCGACGAGAGGCCAGCTGAGCGCCTGGCAGCAGAGCATCCCGGCGAAACTGAGGACGGCCGGGAGCAGCGACTCACGGATGGAGAGTCAGACAAAATGCGTCAGGGTGGAGAGGGGGATAGAGACTACTTCTTGGAGGCCTTGGAAGTCCGAGGGGGCACAGGGATGGTGGGCTGGACCCGAAGGTGGTCTTCACGGGCGGGGTCCGTTTTGGAACGCCGGACCTCGGAAGCTGGGGTCCGGAACGTTTCCCCGATGGACGCCTGAGAAGAGGATCGCTTCTCAGGCGGCGGGGGGGGAGGAGGAGGAGGAAGGGTGGCCTCTGGGGCAGAGGGGGTGGAGGCCACGGGGGAGGAGGATGTGGAAGGGAGGGATTTGGGAGGCGGATGCAGAGACCCCGGATGGGGGGAGGGGGGGGGAGGGGGGACAGGATAGGGGTGAGGATACCGCGGAAGGAGTGGACACAACTGAGGCAAACGAAGTGGTCAACGGCACGGGATGGAGGCGGTCATACTTCTTCCTGGCCTCAGAATAAGAGAGCCGATTCAAAGTTTTGAGTTCTTGTATCTTCTTCTCCTTCTGATATGCGGGGTAGTCTGAGAATCTAGGCGAGTGGATGCCAGGACAAATAACGCACCGAGGTGGTGGGGTGCATGTATGTTCCTCATGAAGATGACGTCCACAATCGCCACAAAGGGGCTCAGCCTCACACCGTGACGACATGTGCCCAAAGCGCAAACACCGAAAACAGCGCATAGGTTGCACATCGCACAGGTTGCACATCACCTTTACCATCTCTGGGAGAATGTCCCCCTCGAAGGTGAGGATGAAGGCCCCGGTGTCAATGTGACTGTCTTTGGGGTCGCGCTGGACACCCTGGACGAAATGCACGCCTCGGCGCTCCAGGTTGGCCCTGAGCTCCTCATCAGATTGCAGCAGCAAGTCCCAATGAAAAATAACCCCCTGTGTCCTATTTAGTGCCAGATGCGGGACAATGGACACTGGGATGTCCCCTAGGCAGTCGCACACCTGGAGCGCCGCCGACTGTGTGGCGGAGGTGGTCTTTATGAGAACGGACCCCGAACGCATCTTACTGAGAGCCTCAATTTCCCCGAAGATGTCCTCAATGTGCTGAACAAAGAACATGGGCTTGGAGGTGGCGAACGTCCCCCCATCGGTTCGAGAACAGACCAAATAGCGGGGGAAGTACTTCGCCCCAAGCCGGCGGGCCTGTCCTTCCTCCCAGGGAGTGGCCAAGGGGGAAAGGGCAGGAGAACCAGAACTAGAAACAGTACCTTTCCTTTTGAAAGACTCGGCCGCAGAGCGACCTGATACGTGTTGACGTTTCATCTGCGAAACGTCTGCCCCAATACCACCCACTCCGACCAGGGGCTCTCCCCACGGGCGTCACCCAGCCTCAGCAAGGGCCACCTGGCAGGATGACCGTTGCCGGGAGTCCTGATGCCCCAAGGAGACGGGCATCTACTCCTTGGCTGACGTGGGGAGGGTGCAGCTCAGGTATCGGCAGTACGATCCCTGTGTTGTCAGGGGGCTACAACCTAGAGGGTACATGACGACCGCACCACAATGGGTTGGCTACCGTGCTGGATTTCTGGTGCCATGGAAAGTCCATCATGATCGTAGGTGCAGATGGGGGACGCACTATGGGCGTAACTTGTACAACCCATCAGGCGTTTAGGCCCAATTTGAGGAATAGTGGGTATGATTACAACGCCGATACAATGCTGAGTGCCAAGGTCTTAGTGCACTGAGGACCAGTGGTACACCACGTAAGGCGTCCTTCCCCAAAAGTCTCGTACTTCTGTAGAATTTTGAAAAATGGAGGTCAAACCCCGAGGGGGACCATCACATGGAAGGCTGAAACGGTTGAAACTCCTTTTAGTCACCTCTTACGACAGGCAGAGAATACCTCGGGCCTATTCTTACCCCGGACCCGCAGGGGGACTACTATGCGACATTGGTAGCAATGATACATGTCATCATAAATCACAAATACTGTAACAGCTTAGCACATATTCATAGTAACACTGCAGAGAGCAACAATGACTGTGTGAAGAATCAGCATAAAGGTATGGGAGTTCCAACACTTCCAAAATTTTATATCCAGCAACTAAAGGAACTATATGTCAATGTGGATACACTGCTTAACCAACAAAACTATCATCAACAAGTGTGGTACTCAGTACTGATGACTTAACATCAGGCACGCAAAAGACAAGTCCTACATCACTTGAAGGGGAAAGGAAATGTCAAAACTGAAGTCTAAAGTAATCTGTAACAGCTCAGTTTGATAAAACTACAGGCAGTGCCTCATTATTCCATTTTGGTACATTCGAGCATTTAATTGAGAAGCTGCTAAGAGCAGTTGCTGTGGACAATTTTGAAGTGTCCTTGTATTTTGGCCATATGTATCTCTGTGGTCATGGCTAACAGTGATGGAAGCTGATATTATGACAGCAGCAACACAATGTGACTAATGTGAACACACCCAGTAAACAGGAAACTGCAAATAAGAATTTTTGTCGAGTAGTGACTTGAGCAGGAGCATAATAGGACTAGGGCAGCCGAACAACTAGGGTCCCAATGGCACTCAAAACAAAGGAAATAAAACAAATTAAAATGGAAACAAAAAGTGGAAAAATAGGTAAAAACATCCGACTAAGCACGTCCACAAATGTCCATAGCTCATTGAGGGGCTGCAGCAGTGGTCTGGAATTAGTCCTCTGAATGAATTAAATGCATTTTGGTCCACTCAGCCTATGTCAGTAGCTAACAGGATAGTGCTCGATTTCCAGCACTGCAGTACATCACGAGAAACAAGTACTTTTATTCACTCTGTGAAGGCAGTACAGAATTCTCTGACCAGTCATTCACACAGAAGTCGGTGGAGGTGACTGCACTGAAGTCATTCCATGTGGTGCTGTGTTACAATCATTACTGTATGCCTCCTACCAGATTTAAACAAATGATAATGAATTTAATAATGGCTACAGAGATACAAGGATGCTTGCACCAGGTAGACCAGAATGGAGAACTGCATCAAGCCACCTTCAGACTGACAATAACAACACAGCTTGTGGGAGAAGTGGGGCAGTAACTAGAAGGAAGGTATTTTTCCTTCCTGGGCTTGGGTATAGGTATGGGTAAGACAGTGGCTTCATGCTGGCACCTGTAAAACGGCGCCCTCTCCCCAGATGTGATTGTATATCAGAAAGAGCAAGTGCTTGCCCACAAGAGAAAGGTTTAGCTACGTGTGAATGCAAACATCGTCCAGCACAGGGGTGGAGGATCAATATGGAGTGAGAGCAAGTTCTCGCTCCCTCATAGTAAAGGCAGCTTGCAGCACTCACGAATCTGCCAAAATAAGGATACTGCCCAAGCCTCCTCCACTTGTTTCTGATGGAGGAAGGCAGAATGATAGTGGGTGGAGTTCAAAATCTCCGCAGAATAGCAGCCCAATTGTCAGAGACAGTGATAGCATCCATTATGACTATCTACTACGGTCAGGCCAGAAATTGGGGAATGGATCTTGGTCCTACAGAGCCCACACAACAGAAGACATGTTGGAACTCTTAAAAGAACTAGTAAAGGACATATAGCTAGAGTTTTGCTATCCTGAAGGGTGCGACAACACTGTGCATGCAGCTGTTTATAATGAATGCGATTTGCAGTCATAGAATGATGGTTAAAAACATGGATAGGACATCTCTGCATGTGAGTTGAGTCACAACACAGCTCAGTCAATCAAGGCATTGGGACATGGTGCAGTAAAGATGAAGTGCGAGAATGGAACATTGTGTTGTGGTAATGATAGCATTTGTAAGATATTCTACCTGGGCATCACAACTGGAGAAATTATGTTACTCAAAGTGTGCCAGGGAACAGTAAATCTCTTGTCATCCCTAGAAAGCTGCCATTTGGGTGTTCACATAGGTGGGGTAGGAGTCAGAAAATTGATAGTAAATGGGAAATGGTTGCTCGAGTACGTTCCAGAGACAGTGATGAGATGATGGGCAAATTGGTCAGTGCAGGAGAGGTCCAGATGGGGGTAAGTGTGCATGGAGTGTAAAAGGAACAATGGGTACTCCCATGATAAGGCAAATGAGGTTAAGGTGACTGAGAAGGTCAGCCAAGAGGGCACCTCTCTGACATGTTCTGGGAGAGTCCCAAAGGGAATGATGTGCATTACAGTCAATGAGCAGCAGAAAGGGATGAGGGAGTTGGCCAGTAAGCTGGAAGAAGACTGTTCAGTGACACCGAATGACTGAGGGATGTAAACAGTACATATGGAAAAGTTCAGGAGACAAAGTAAAACGCCGACTGGAATAGCTTCAATCCAGGTAGTGAGGGAGAAGGGTTGACATTGAACATCATTCCTAATGAGCAGCATGACTCCCCTCTCTCCTCCTATGATATGGAATGCCATCTTTTGAGAGGGGGAATCAAAGCAGACTGGGAAGAAATATGAAAGCTCAAAGCCATCCTGAGGATGCAATTTTGTCTCCTGCAGGCAGAGAAAAAGCAGAGGCTGTGATTTCAAGAGCAGCCACAAGTCCTCTTTGTTGGATCAAAGGCCACCAATATTCCATTGTGATAGTGTCATGATTAGGAAAGAGGAGGAGGAGGGAAGAAATGGAGAGGTGGCACCTCAGTGGCTATTGAATGGCAGCTTTCGAAAGCTCACTGCTACAGGGCACAGAGGCTGGAGGATACTCCTCTACGAGATCTACAGAGGCATTGGCATTCTCTTTCTATCCATCCTATGAGTCCAGAGTAGAAAAATGGTTGGTGGCACAAGTTGGTGACGAGGTGGTCAGCCACACTGTTGAAGAGGATCTCCGAGCCGATGAAGAAGCAGATCATTTATCCTTGTTTTATTTCTTGGAGCCTTTCTGGTTGGCAGAAGAAGCCTCAAATGTTAGTTGGCCAGAGGGACAAAGAAAAACAGAAAATCTACGTGAGAGTGTTCCTTCTGTCCATTCTGGTCTGTCAGTGGTGCAGCAGGTGACGTTGTCCTGTGAGGCAAAAGTTTGATGCTTGTTGCACAGCTGGAGGAGGAGGAGCAAGATGATGATGACAACCAAGACGAAGACAAGGAGGAGGAGATGGGGCTGCCACTATGACACTGAGTTATTTCACAACCACAGTGCTGTATTTCACATCACACGTCTGGATGTCCATGGCCTTTATGGAGCGAGATGTAGCAAGAACGGTACTGTAATGGCCTGACGGTAGAATGCAGGGTTACTGACTAGCCGGCAATTCGTGAGTGACCTCGTAACATATCTTTTCCTTCATTCAGAACTCCAGATCTCCTGGACGGCCCGATCATTGAGATACATGATAATCTTGGTAGGAGGTGGCATGGTCACCATTGCAATTCACGCAGCACAGAGAAGGAGGCAGCCAAGATACACAGTTGGCTGGGTGTCGACAGGACATATGAGTCGTCATAATGACAACACTAGTAGCAGTCCACTGGGTTCAAAATGTATTGTCTGACTGTGATAACTTCATAGCCTGCTTTGATCTTTGATGGAAGTACCACTATGAAAAGTGAGAAAAAGTGTGTGAAAGGTCATTAATAATGCATCTACCTTTTCATCAACCAATGGACTGCAATGACACCTTGATTAGGGAGCTGTGTGTGGATTTCGCCCTCACTCAGACCATCGAACAATTTAGTGTATGTAATACCATGGGAAGAATTCTGCATTCAATTGGGCTTAGCATGAATAGGATAGGTGTGGTGGACTGAAGCTGCAAGTTGTTGTTGGTGTACCTGAGAATTACAAGTAGTCGAAAAGCGAAGAGCCATTGTGTACACAGGAGCAGGATTTCACAGGAGTGGCAATGGTATCAACACCATTCTGAACAATAAATGGCTTTACCGTAGCAAAGGACTGACTGTCTTCAGTGCATGAAACCACAAAGCACAGTGTTACAGATGGGAGGGTTATTGAATTGTGAGCCTCATTCCTTTTACTTCTCTGATATTGGCAACTGAAAATGCAGAACACATCTCCAAAAATGTCACAGATATGCACCCAAAGAGTGGGCAAAGGAATAGCAAGGGGATAGACATGCAGTATGGCAGTGAAAAGATGTTGCAAAGGCTGAGGCCCCGTGGTAACCAAGCATGAACCTGTCAAAGAGCGGCAAGTCCCCTGGGTGGATGTGGTGGGGTGGGGTGGGGTTGGGTTGGGTGCAGTGAGGTGAGGTGGGGTGGGGTTGGGTGGGAAAGAGCACTGAGTTTGGTTGTGCACTCATCAACAGGGTGGTCCAGTTGTTTCTTGGCCACAGTTTTTCAGTAGTCATTCATGCAGTCAGACAACTTCTTATTTGTCAGGCCCTTGTAGAATGCAGTACTTTGGTTGGTTGCAGCCTAGCTTGTAGATCACATGACTGGTGTCACAGGTTGCACACCATTGATGGGGTAGGTGATGTTTCTGACTGGACTTCAGTAGGTGGAGGTGGGAGGATGTGTGGGACATGTCTTGGATCTGCATCTATTACAACGGTATGAGACACAAGGCCACGAGGTTGGAAGCAGAGGTTGTGTAGCATCATTGGGCACTGGAGTACTGGTGTGGGGGTACGTAGGGGGGGGACGTAGTGGGTAGGAAATTACTCATTTCAGGGTACAATGAGAGCCTATTTCTATTCCTTCATTATTGCTTCAGCTAACACATTGGTAAGCTGTGTTGTTGTATGTCGAAGTGAGCAGTAGTATCATAAAATACATAGTGAACCATGTGAGAAAAATTTACGACCTGTGAGGAAAAACAAGAAAGGAAGAAGAAGAAGAAGAAGAAGAAGAAGAAGAAGAAGAAGAAGAAGAGGGACCCAGATTCTGAGCTAGCACCACAACCCCTCTATGAGGCAATTACCTACGAGATAAATACTACTTGAATATGCGTCTGGCAGGGATCTGATGCAACTGTGCTGTTTAATACTCAAAGTGTCATAATTGTGTGCTAACACTTGTATGTGGCAAACAGATCTATACAATGAAGTTTATTTTAATACTGTTTAGTTAAGCAGTGATTCAGCTAATATAATAGGGTTTATTTTATCATTGCTTAATCAAATTAAGGTTAATCTGTCATTTTGCTCATACACATTTTACCTTGGTATCAAGACCGTCATCCTTTACATGTGTATAAAGTACACCATACTTCTGCTTATGTCACAAAAACCAGAACACCAGGTGTATTGAAATAAATATCAAGAAATCTAATAAACATAAACAAGCATTTCAATTTAAACAAGGCTTGGGGTCTAAGGCTGAATTTATTAAGCTATTACTGGCAATCACTTTCACACAAAATATTTGCATATCACAGAATATCAGTGAGGGCTCCAAACAACAAAAAGCATGGAATTGCACAGTGAGTACCAGCAATCAAACTCTTATACACAGTTGTGCATGACCAACAACAAATGGTTTCTTGGCAGATTGAATACCTAGCACCGACTTCATGCAACTTCAGACTTGCAGTACCTGAAAGAGCCTGCCCAATATGTCATCTAAATGTTGTGCATAAAATGTTGAAAACTCAGCAGGACTCCTGGAAGCACAGAACTGAACACGGACAAGGCTTCTCCATTAGACATTTTCAAGTAAGGCTAAGAGATGCTTATCTAAATATCAAAATTTTCATACAATATTTATCACACTCCTATTGACTGCAGCATTGCTTCAAGTACTTGGCCTGGACAAGAGGAGGGGGTCAGGCTTTGGCAATTCTGCCAAGGGTGCCAGACTACCTTGATGCAGGTCTGTCCATGATGAACCACCATGAAAAATTCAAGGCCTTTTAGAATTTCCAGTAAATGTAACTGAAACTAATTTAAAAAGAAGACTAACTGCTAACTGCTAGTGGACCCTCCTGTCAAATGAGCATTTTCCAAATGATGGAGGAAGATATTTTTCTTGTAATTACTACAATGTTGAAACCAAACTGGCCTCAAACTGCACAGCGACTTCTTAACATTTTCCGAGAAACAGCACGTGTAATGAATGTATTGCAATTCTGTGGCTCAATGAAAATATTTTTCTCACCTGTCTGCCACATATTTTTGTGTGCTCGTTAAGGGCTTGAGGCCAAAATCATGATAGCAATGAAATAAAAAGAAAGTAAAGAAATTCATACAAAAAGTAGGACATTACCCACCTCACAGAAGAACCCAACACAACTGGGCCTTTCATTTTGCGTCAAAGCTCTCTTGAAATTGATGTCAACCCACTTTAGGAAGTTGTGAAGAGAAGATAAAACATGGATATCTTGCAACCAAATGTCAGAAAAATTTCAGTTAGATCATGTGCCTATTTCACAAAGAAGTACAATGGAAGTTATGAATTTGAAAGTAGTAAGGAATTGTGAATTTGAAGTAAAACTCCCGTCTAATAAAGAACAACAAAAGTCACAAAGGTTACTAAAACATAATGCAGAAAGTCTCACTAACAAAAGAATCAGGTAAACGCTATCAAAAGTGACTAAACATGGTAGCTGGCAAAAAGATATCCACAGTGCAAAAGAAAATTCAATCAATAAAAAATAAAGGGAAATGTGTTGGAATGAAATATGCACAAAAACCATACCAGAGAGGGCTAAAAGGTGAGTAAGATGAAAATGCTCAAAGGAAATTATAGATTATGACAATCTAAACAACAAAGAAAGAAAACAACCAGATTAATCAGAAATACCAAATAAGCCTTTGAGAAAGAGAAACTTTTGCAAATAGACAAAAATAATTTCCATGTTTTTTATGTAACTGTGAAGAACAAATTAAAGGGGTTTCAAACTAAAATGAAAATGGCAAAATTGGGTTAAATAATAATTTCAAGATTTTTCATGAATTTGAATTCTCATGATAGTAATGAAAATTGTGAAGACGATTTACCTCCTGCTATATAAGAAACTGAAGAAGGAATTAACACCCTCCAAAATAACAACGCTTGTGGAGAAGTTTTTATTACAGCTGAACTTTTGAAGTTGTCCTTGCCAAATGAAGCAAATTAGCTAAATTTACTCTTTGATGAAATCTGGAAAACAGAAAAAAAATATCCCAGATGAATGGAAAGTTGCCTTGATACATCCACTGCAGAAGAAAGATAATAAACAGGATGTAAACAACTACATTGTAATCTCTCTACTGTCAGTAGCATCTAAGTATTTTCCAAAATTTTATCAAGCAGAATCAAAAACAACACTAGACAGCCATTTATGTGAATATCAAGCTTGCTTTAGAGGAAGGGAAGGCCATGATCAGAACGAATATTTTATCTCAAGTCAGTAATTCATCACCGATTACTCAGTTCAAAGGACATTGTACTTACATTTGTGGATAACAAGAAGGCTTTTGATTATGTTGACAGAAAAACTAAAGAGAAAATAATTCGAGAATTTGGTATAAAGTCTAAACTAACGAACCTAATAAATGAAACACTTACAGATACTGCTCTCTAAAGTAAATCTTATGGGGGAAATTTCACAGACTTCAAAATAAAAACAAATGTACCACATGGTGATTGCCTGTCCCCAATTCTTCTTAACCCAGATAACCCTGATATCCTTCTCGAAGGACGATGTCACTCACTGTAGAAATTATTTGTTTTTGCGAATAACGCATTGTTGCAATGGGCTGTGATGCATTGTTATATATAATAGGCAGCGTCAGTTGCGCACTGCAACAGTCAGTTTGACACTGTCATTCATAGTGAGTGAGAAATTGTGTCTTGGAAATAGGGCATATTTTACCATGGATGAACTGACTGACCTTGTCATCGATGGGTATGTATATTTTCTTTCATATTGTGTCAATAATTCTGAAACTTGTCATATAATGTAGTAAAGAATTAACATATATTATTTATGGGTTCACATTACGATTGAAAGTTTTCGTCAGTTGTAATTCAATAATGTTTTCAACCATCCTTCCAGAAGGACGTCAGGATAATATGTTGTCATTTTGTATTCACAGGAAATGATGTACACTGATGGAACTTTTGGACACGTTAGAATCAAGAGATGAGGAAATACCTAATACTGGTGTGAATGTAACATTACGCCCTCCTCTGAATTCAACTGATGACTTAACACATGAAGATTTGGGTGCTGAAGAAAATCCTAGTGTACATGAATTACCAGCAAGTCAGCTCAGTGCTACTGCACTTTGTGATTAGGCCATTTCTACCAATGGTAATGCTGTGACTGCAACAAGGAAACCATCATTTATTTCTGATGGTGTTCCAGGACCCTCTAGCAGTACAAAAACAGCAACAACAACAACAACAACAACAACATAAAAAAACCAGCAAGGCTATCGAAGAATAAAGTTCTAAACCTCAAGAAATATAACTGGAAAAGTGGTGAAATAGATTATCCAACACCTGTATGACCTCTAATGTTCACAGTTGCAATGAAGAAAGGGCAAACACCGTTTGAATATTTCCAACAGTTTTTTGATAACGAAGTGCTTCAAATAATGATCACTTACACAAATCAGTACACAGCCAAGAGAAATAGACTAGGTGATTGTTCAGAAGATGAGATGTTGATGGTTATTGCAATACTTCTGCTAAGTGGATATGTAACAGTGTCGTGCAGAAAGAAGTACTGGCAATAAGATAAAGACAGTCACAGTGACCTTGTAACAAATGTCATGTCCAGAGATCGATTTGACTTCATCTCTTCCAATTTGCATGTATGCAACAATGACAGTTTAGATAAATCAGACCGTTCTGGGAAAATGCACCCATTACTGTGTATGCCGAATGATGGATTCAAACAATTTTCGCCTCACGTGCGGCATCATTCTGTCGATGAATTGATGATCCCATACTTCGGAAGTCACGGATGCAAACAATTCATAAAAGGGAAACCAATCTGATGTGGATTCAAATTTTGGTGTGGAGGCACAAGTGGTGGATGTATTATTTGGCTCGAACCCTACTAAGGAGCTGGCACAGGTAGTTAGGATTATGAAACAAAAGGTATGGGGTACGGTGTGGTAATGACTTATGTTGATCAGTTACTTCCACATGTTCCATATCGAATATACTTTGATAACTTCTTTACCAGTATTGAACTACTACATTACTTAAAAGAGAGGGGCATGGAAGCAACAGGACGAATAAGAGGATACAGAGTTAAGAATTATACTCTATCATCTGTAGATAAAATGATAAAAGCAAATAGAGGATCATATGAAGTTTTTTCTAACTCAGCATCCAGGATTTCCGTTGTATGTTGAAATGAGAACAATGTTGTTACTGTAGCCACCAACTTTGACCACTACGCTCTGTAGTAAGATTTGCCAGGGTACAAAATAAAAGGATTAGTGTGCCTCAACCTAAATTGTTAGACTCCTACAATACTCATATGGGAATAGATCAAGCTGACCAGAAGGTATCCCTATACAGATGCTCTGTAAGAGGGGAAAAAGTGGTATTTCCTAATCATTGGAAATTTTATAGACATTGCAGAGCAAAATGCCTGGGATCCTTACAAGCACAACGAAGAACCCATAGATCATGTGACATTTCGTCATCGAATTGTCACTGCAATTCTTGAAAGTAACAAAAGGGTCACTACCAGCAGAGGATGTCCTAGTAAGCGGGCAAAACTTGCTTATAGATTTGATGGAAGAGAACAATATGTTGCTCAATTATCAATGGACGAGATAACAAAAAAGAAGCAGCACTGAAATGTCAAACTTACCACAAAAAAAAAAAAAAAAAAAAAAAAAAAAAAAAAAAAAAAAAAAAAAATACTATGTGTGTAAAATGTGACGAACCACTTCATGTTTGTTGCTTTTTGTCTTATCATACTAGTGCATAAAATATGTGTATAGGTTATTTTCTTTGGTTTTTTTTTATTTATTAGCTGTTTTAACCCATAATTCAAATTTATTTATGTTTATTTGAAATTATAAAAACCAAAAGAAGTTAATTGTGCAATGTCATATACTTTAAAAACATGTTCTCTTACTATCCTGACGTCCATCTGGAAGGACACCCATTTTTGGAAATACTAAATAAAAATAAATACTCAAAATTGTTTTTACTTTCTTCCTTACAACATTGTGACTGAATGTAGATAAGATATAAATCAATTTTGAAAAACAAATAATTCAGGACTATCTGGGTTAATACTGTGTTAGAGAAAATAGTAATAATTTCTAACAAAGAATGTGTTGAACTCAACATTTTGCAATAAGATTAGGAAGATGAAGCAAAAAAAATCAAAATCAATTTGGAGGTGATTTTGTTATACCTGCAGAAAAATGTGGCATCTGCTGTAACACAAATGAATTTCCTGGAGGAAATAGCCAGTAGTACTGGTTTAAGGATATCTCTAGGGGAAAAAAAATTATCAACTCTTAAGACTGGTAGAAAATCCATGGAAATAGACGTGGTTCAAATGGAGGGGGTAAAAAAAAATCTATGGAAGATAATCCAAGAAAGTGCTTTGCAGAATTCTGCAACAGAGTGAAGTTTGAATACATTGGAGGAACAATATGGTATCACTGAAGACCTCTACAGTAAAAAGTGCCTCTCCAGAAATGCAAAGGTAACGCATTACAACAACAGTAGTGATGGCAGAGTGCTTATATTAAAATGAATGCCTGGCACTAACCTACAATTTAAATAAATTAGGAGATCTTAAAAGGCAAGTTTCAATGAAAATAATAATAACACAAAACACAGCAGAAGGTTATATATTACAAAGTTATGCTGAAATTTACAAAATACAGAAAATTTATTTTGAACACAAGGCAGTAGGCTAAGAAGTAACATTTTCTAATAGTTGTGGGGTAAGCAATACGAAACAAGCTGGGTCAACAAAGTAAAAAACAGCATTTAGAAAGAAACAATATAAAAACAGAAGATGTTAACAACAGAGTGATATTTCAGAAAGAAGTATTAAAAATGAGGATTCTACAGCAGGGTAACTAGAAAGACTGGTTCAAAATGGTCTGAAGAATGACAGAAAAAAACGTAGTGAACAGATGAAACCGTAATGGAAAAAAGGAAACAGCAAACAGCAAACAGTGAGGACCAGAAATTGGGATGTGGTCTTCAGATGGCCTATTCACAGGAGAAAATAAAAATAAAAAAAAGGTTATCCATGATCTTTATACAAACAGGCTTTTTCTGTTTGTCAGTCACTGTTTTCTTTTCATTTCAAATAACCTGTTTCAGGCACAATGTCGTGTGTGTATTTCAGAAAGTCAAAAAGTGATGAAAGTAAGAAGATTATAGCTGAAAAGAAATTTATCACTGTGTCAAACTTAATCCAGAAAAGTTCTGTGCTATACTGGAATGAAACAGCATGCAGATTCAGTCAAAACCCACACACAAAGTAGCAAGAAACATTCTTCAAGCCTGGGGAGGGGGGCGGGGGTGCAATTTTTGAATATACCATACTTAATAGGCCTCTGTAAAGTTTATTTCTATGTGCTGGAGGGACTTGATATTTAGGTTCATCAGATAAAAAGTCCAGGGAAACTGCTGATTTGATAAAGTGATTTAACACATCACAATGACTACGGAATTTAAGACATTTTTGGCCTTACCTCTACTTGACCTGAACAAAGGGATGATACTTTCTCAAGGTTCTTAGAATTTACCTGACTTCTCCCGTAATAAAAATAGGAACTTGGAAATCTGTGTCTTAAGTAAGTAATGATGCCTATTCTAGAATCCACAGAAGGTCATGGAACACACTTTTTTGAAGACAAACTGGATCCGCTTTTTCTGCTGCCAACCTTGAGGCATTTCATTAGTTTCCAAGAGCTCAGTTTGTCTGCATCCATATACAGCCTAAAGTCAAACTGGTACTGGTATAAATATCCATAGAATTTAAGAAGCCCCTTTCCCTTTGAATAGTTGGCACATTCCATTGTCCTGAGGATGAGGACCCTTGATAGGTTTGAAGCCTAACCTTATTCAACTCCTGGGAGAGGGCATCCCCTTCCCAACATACAAGGTTAAAAACTTTATAAATGCATATTTTACTGTAATTGTTGGGGTATTTCAGATACTCTCAACATGATGTGAGAAAATGTAGTGCACCACTGGGCTTCCACTCACTGGAAGGAATATGTAACCATATCAGACTCGAAGTGCTTTTCAAATTCTCACAGATCATCCTCCTGCTGATCAGTCACCAATGCCAAACTACTATCTGAACTAGTATAATGTTTAATGAACAGAGTTTACGGCTGTGTGTTTATATACATGGTATCTTTGGCAGCGTATTCAGCTGTCACAAAACACATTCATCGAGGCCTATATACCTTGACAGAATGGTGTGGGTTTTCTGCAATATAGCTGTCCTTGGAAATGTTGGCATTGTTTCAATTATTGAAGTTCGAACACTGGTTCATCACTTGTAGATAATAAACTAATGCTAAATCAAAGCAAAAATGAGTTTTTACCATTTCTAACAAACAATTCAACAAAACCTGCCATTTTAATTTTACAGAATGGCGGTAAAAGATTAGTGAAATGTAACAGTTCAGATTTCTACATGTTCAGCTAGATAGAGAACTGTTGTGGAAAACTCATTCAGAATCTTGTTCAAAGACTTAATGCTGTCATTATTACTATTTGAATGGTATATGAAGTATATGATAGTTTGACCCAAAAATTAGTCTACTTTGCTTATTTTCATTCACTTCTGATATATGATGGTATATTTTGGAGTAATTCTTCCATTTCCGAAAGGATGTTTGAGCTCAGAAATGGGAGATTCAGGCAGTAACTTGTATAAGCTCATGTAACTCCTGTCGACCCCTGTTAATTAATCTGGGTAATCTGACATAGGCCTCTCAATAAATATACGTTCTTTGCTGTCATTTCTTGTTAACAATATCAGCTTATTCCCAAGAATTAGCAGCTTTCAGTCAGTTAACACTAAGCAGAAATCCATTCTGCCTTTGGGGGCACACTTTCTTGAATCTTGTGCTGCAAGCCATGCAGTATACTGTGGCATCAATTTCCAATAAGTTATCACATGAATTCAAACATCTTAGCAGTAATCCATGTGGTTTTAAATCAAAATTGAAGAGTTTCCTATTCTGTTGAGGATTTCCTTGAAAAATTAAGCTGATTCCTGAGTTACATTCTTGATTGCATTTACATTAACTTATGGCTCATCTTTTTTGGTTTCTTAAACATTATCTGACACTTTCCATGACCTTTAAGATTCGTACCACGTATCGGTCCTACAGAACGAGATGTATGAAAAAGAAACCTCTTATTGGATAAAGGACTGTTTGCCATGGTCATGGCAGCTGGCAAATAAGTCAATGCAAGATCTGAAAGTACACCACAAGAATGATCATTCGATTCTGTTTCATGTACCAGAGACCTATATTAATATTATTGAAAGCAAATCCCAAAAGACAAAAGTTACGTTTACATCACACTGCAAAATTTTTGATGCACGTTCTGAAGTAAACTAAGGTAGTCTTATCAAATTACTGGTCAACACATGTCAAACATAACAACCACTATGACAAGTAGACCTCTCGAAGTAGTTCACTTGGTACTTACTTCGCAACGAGGAAAGTATTTTCAGAAGACTTTAGGAAGTTTGTCAGGCCATAAATGTATGAAGGAGAGTGAGTCTGCTATCATTCTAGAAAGGTACTTTGATGCGTGTTTGCAATTTTGAGTACCTGTCATTTGTGCTTGTGATATTTGCTCAAAAATGTGGACATCTCAGTTCCCAACTGCAATCAGTAAGTATGTTGGACAACAGTAAGTGGTAATTGTCAGTTTTAAGGAATATTTATTGTCATGTTTAGTGAGTATCAACTATGGTGTAACCCATTGCTTTGGTAAAGGTGTCTCACAATGTCTATAGTAACGATGAACAATGGATACCACCACAAAGTCTTCTTTTATAGTTCAAATGATGGCTTTAAACTTTTACACACTTCTCTGTTGTGCATAAAATCTAGTGCAGATTGATGCAGCATTTCTGCAGGGTGGGATAACGCTAATTACTTTATCGTTCTTCACAGTTCATGATGATTTCAGTGTTTTATTCCATGATGATGATGATCATACCTGGTTAGGGGGCTCTCAATGGCATGGTTATCAACATCCACATGAATTTCCAAATTTTACATGGTCCAGCCATGCCACTTTCACAAATGATGATGGCAACACAAACACCCAGTCCACAGGTTTATTCCGCTGTCTCATTCTTGTTCAGCAATGTGACTTCCCCGTGGAACTGTCAGCACCATGACGACTGCCATTACATCAGGAGAATGAAGATGAAGTTGAGCTGTCATTAAGACAGCTTGGAAGGCAGTGTTTAAGGGGATTGGGTGATAATGGAGAGTATCATGGAGAAGAATCTTAAGTCCTCCATGTGCTGGAGTGCCTTCAACAGAGGGGAGATCAAATCGGATGGACTGAAAATGAGGGAGAAAAAAGCAGTCGTGGGGACGCAGCTTTGTTTCCTTAAGACAGAAGATGACCGGCGAGCAGGATCATAAGAGGATTGTCAATTCATCCTGAGTGGCTCAAATGCCGTGGATATTCCAGTGGATAATGGACATAGGGTGAACAGAAAATGGAGGAATGTGACCATGGTTGCCGTCAACTCAACGACTGCTCAGAGTTTGCGACCGACAGCACGGAACGGCATTCAGCCGAAGGCAGATGATCCTGAACCATAGGTTGTTCAGGAGCAGCTCCTGCCACCAGCGATCGGCCGGTTGATCGACCGCCAGCAGTGCGCCTCGGTGACACAGAAGACTGCCGAGGGCGGTTACCGCCAGATGGTGCTGTAGATGAGACACGCCTTGGCAGAGAAGGAGAGGAACTGGGTTTCTTATTAGCCTTCTTGGAAACATGATGTTTAGATGAAGGAGGAACCAATGGTTGTGAAGTTGGGGTACATAAAATATCTACACGAGTATGCTCTTTTTACGAAGTCTTTGTGTCTGACTTTTGGGATCGAGATTTAGCAGAACCCGATGAAGGGTGAGCCATAGAGTGGGCAGGCGAAAGTGGTGAGGTTGAACGGGCGATCTTTGCACTTGCCGATCTGACAACCGTGTCACTAAAGGTGAGGTCGCAAGTCTGCGTGGCCACCTCCTTTGCTGGCCAAGGAGAGGCAAGGACAGTGCTGTATTTTCCTGTCTGAGGCACAGTGGGATTTTGACTGGCGAATTATTTTTGAGCAGCAAAGGTCGACACCTTTTCCATCACTCTGATTTCCTGAATGAGCTTTTCGCCTTTAAAAATGGGGCAATCGCGAGAGGAAGCAGCGTGGTCACCCATACAGTTGATGCAACGAGGGGAAGGAGGTGGACAAGCACCCTCATGGGCACCCTTGCCACACGTAACACATTTGGCCGGATTGGAACAGGACTGGCTGGTGTGATTGAACCGCTGACACCGATAGCAACGCGTAGGGTTTGGGATGTAAGGGCGAACGGAAATTATCTCATAGCCCACTTTTATGGTCGATGGGAGTTGAACTTTGTCAAATGTCAAGAAGACAGTACGGGTTGGAATTATGTTTGTGTCAACCCTTTTCATGACTATGAACAGCCGTTACGCCCTGGTCTGACAGGTAGTTTTGAATTCCCTCGTCGGACAATCTGTCGAGGGAGTATGTATAAAGAACCCCACATGATGAATTTAAAGTGCAGTCCGCTTCCACTCTGACAGGGAAGGTGTGTAGCAGTGAAGTACGCAGCAATTTTTGTGCCTGGAGGGCAATGACTGTTTCTAACAACAAGGTGCCATTTCGTAATCTGGAACAAGAATTTACAGGACCTGCTATTGCGTCAACACCTTTCTCAATAATGAAAGGGTTGACTGTGGAGAAGTCGTGACCTTTGTCGGACCGAGAAACAACAAGGAACTGTGGCATCGATGGAAGGACTGTCTGTGGCCGAGACACATTGACCTTATGCTTCTGAGCAGACATAGTAGAAGATGAGGAAACCATTGCGAAAGTATCCCCCATGATTACCGGCGTCTCTGATGGCGCACTCCTTCCTTGTGGGGACCCTCTCTGAGGCCACTCTCACCTTAGGTGATTGTCGGGAGGTGTGACCTGAGGTGTGAACAAATGGACGGAGGGACCAATCGGCACTTTCAGAAGGTATCAGCTCGGTTAATCACCCCTCGCTGGGCCTGGCCGTTACCAGGGGGTACGTACGTGTCCTACCTGTCTACCCGGGGTGGGAAATTACGCGTTACCCCGTCACCGGTTAAGCATGGAAATGCGTGGGTCGGCCTTCAGACACACACAGGGAGGAAAAAAGAGGAAGGGAAAAATAAAGAAAGGGAAAGGAAAGAAGAGAGGTCTCAAATGCCACAGTGGAGATAAGGGTAAAGAGAAGAGATAAGGAAAAGAGAAGGACAAAGGAAGGACAAAGACTTGCCAACAGAGAAAGTGAAGAAGAGAGACTCTGGTACAGTTTCGAGCATCTGTCTCCACACGTAGGCACAAAACATACTCCCAGAGGGAGAGAAAGGGAAGGAAAGAGGCAGAGGTGAGGAAAGGGGGTGAAGATGGGGGATGGGGAAGGATGCGGAAAGGGAAGGTATGCAGCCCGGAAAGGAAGAAAGGCCTCATTAGCTCGGGGTCCCGTGCTCGCTACGCACGTATTCACAAAAAGAGTTGTGGACCCCCTGGGGGGGGGGAAGAGAGTTTCTTGTTTTAAATTAAGCACCAGTATATGATTAGTCTTTGAGAAATGTTTTGGATCATTTAGCAGGTAATTTAGACTTCAGGTAGCATCTCAGTTACCAGTGCAAAAGAAGTTGCAAAGTTTATGATGTCAGGAAACCGACTGCCATGGGAAATACAATGTGACTGGAATGGAGATGAATAGGATATGAATAAAGGAGTTTATTTGAATAAGTATGTGGGTAGTGTGCAGAGTAGCACAGAAGAGGAGTAAGTATTGTAACGGTTCAAAGCTCTGAGTTGATTAAATATGTCCTCACCCTGGAAGGAGGCCAGGAAGCAGTGTGGGGTTCATTACATGCCACAGAACCAAACTTTATTTGCTACTGGTGAAAATCACATTTGCTTGCCAGTCTCATACATGCTGCCGCTACTTTCACTCACCTGAGCGATAGGACGCGTGCCTTTCTCCTTAACAGGGCCTGATTGACAAAATAGAATTTGCGTGTTAATATAAAAACTACTTTATCTGCACAAGTAAACCAAACTAGTGATAAACTACGATTGTTTCAACACGAAATGACAAAGAACAGAATCTATTGTTTCTCTCTTTTAGAGAGCCTATGGATTAGTGAATAATTGAGCATCTAATCTACTCAATTATTATGACAATCAATATTACTGACTTCCAGAAAGCCAGAACTTTATTCCAGTTGCAGGCTGGCTGTCTGGAGACTGTCAGGGAGAAATAAATGTTTATTGTCATCATTTCAGATAATTATTGATCAAATTTTAAAGTTTAAAATCCTGTAGTAATCTACTTAGTAAATCATACAGTCTTATGTTACACAGTTAACACATTGTGGCAAGTTTAACAGTTAGGAACTGTGTGTATGCCTGTGTATGCAGCTTCACTTATTGCAGGCATATACCGACATTATATTCATCCAATATGACAATGAGAGCACTTAGTGTTTTGCAGGAAACTTCACCAATAATTTCAAATTATCATGAATTTTTCTCACAGATGCCCCACAGAAAGTAATGGCAAAATTGTTTATCACTTACCACATTTTTGCTGTTTGTGCAGTAAAAATGCCACCTCAAACACATTCAATGTAACACTCCTTTCTTTACTTACGGATGGGTACAAGTACTGAGGAGAATCAGGTGAGACAGAAAGAAAATCTGATGGGTATAGGAACAGGATGGATTAGGAGACATAATAGGAATGAGGTGGAAGTGGGTGGTGTAGCATCTGGCTGGTGCTTTACAATCCTGCCTTATGCCACACAACAGAGGTATGTCAGTTGCTGGTGTGTTAACAGGCCTGAAACAAACTCGCACTCAGTGGAGCTGATCTCGCTAGTGACAGCCACTGCATCGTTTCCACCCTGGAGACATCTGACACTGGACAACTTAACAGTATTTTTCCACTGCACAGCCTTTGTAGGAGAATGTACAGTGGCTCAACAGCCAACCAATGTTCCAGACTCAACATCAACTATCTACTTCGGAGTGCCATGACTATATTAATAAGAATAAAGCCCACAATATTGGCATTGCAGGTACAATCTACACTGAAGGTGCCTACAGCAGTGTTTGTCAGTTGTTACAGACAGAGTGCTCAACTGGAAGCTTCAAGAATATTTTTCAAATTAGTGGCAATCTTTTCGTGCATCAGGGCATTCTCTACCTTGCCTTCACCAAAAAGTTGTTTCATTTGCTGCATGTTGGTATGTACAATCTGTGCTGCAATGAAACTCTAGTCCTCTTCTCTACTCAGGAACATCTCTCTTCTTGTGCTTTTCTCATTACTTTTTTTGTCTCTGGAAACTTTTTACCAGTTTCTTGTGATCTATTAGGTAGCCTTCATCTCTGTGTTCAAGTGCTTCTGCGTAGTGTTTGAATGGTTTTGCTCCATGTTCAAATGTCTTGTGTCACTTCATTCCTTTATCCTGGTGTCTTTCTGCCTGCACCATTCCACAACATCATCCCTCCTTACTGATGTCATGGCCTCATTTCTGTATTTTTCTTCCAGGTGTGTGCCTCATGGATGGCACTGCCATCTCCTCCATGGGGATGACAGTTCATACTTTTGGCTGCTGTTACAGTCACAACTTTTCCTCTGAGCACAAGAACATTGGAATCTAGGACATCGCCAGTGCAGCTTGCAGTGCTCAGCTTAGCTCATATTAGTGACAACCTTACAGCACATCAGGACTATTTTTATGTTGCTTGCACTATGAAGCTCTTTCACTTGCCCAACATAATCATGTGCCTTCTGTGTTGCAATGAAGTTCTAACGTTCATGGCTACCTGAGCACATTTCTCTCCTTGTGCATGGATCATCCACATTAGGTGGGACATATGACCACGAGTATGTGTGGCAGATGGGGCAAGGCAGCTCCCTGCTGGACTCCCTGTAGAGAGGTGAGACAGAAAGACAAACAGATTGGTCTGGGATCAAACTGTAGTGAAAGTCTTGATGGGAAATATTTTATGAACAAAGGTACTGGCACCAGAGACAAGTCTAGTGAACAGAAAATGATACCGTATTATCAGCCATTCTCTCCACATGTATTGACCCATTTGTCGCACGTGCTTCAGTTGTTTCCACTCTATAATATACTCCCAGCATTTTCATTTCAGAGGTGATCAGCTTTTATATGTTATAAAGTAGATCACAGAAACCTTATTTCTGCTGACTGGATTCTTCATAACCACCCTACCCTTAATTCAAAAGACAGCTCCATAAATAATTGTAAAAATTTATTCCAAAAAACTACTGAGACATCCAAGACAAAATAAGAAAAAGAAAACAAATGTCTCCAGTACACTATCTCAGGAGAAAGAAGAAAAACAATACATCAAAAGAACAGTATCTGTACATTTGTTGTGGCAGATCTCCAACTACAGTCACGATTTTGATATGGTTTTCATTAATAAAGACATGCATTAATTTTAGTTACAGGACACAGACATCAGTTTTCTTCAAGAATAATTTATCAGTGAAAATATATGTCAAATAGTATGTACCTAGCAAATAATGTAACAAAAATAAATAGTATCTACACTGTCTTTTCCACCCACAGTTAAGCAAAAGATTGGAAGCTCCTTCTACAAAACATACTGTACTCACTTCTGTACCAACAAATAAAAAACACATTCTAGCATCACCTGTCAGCTTCTGGGTTCAAATGTTACATAAACTGAACAACAGATCACAGTATGCAATGAAATGGGAAATTCCTATGGTTGTGAAAACTTTTAAACAAACATTTTGGCAGGACCTTTATGTCTGATTGATCACAGAAAGATCAAGGGAGCCACTGAAAATGTTAGTATCAAGTAACTCATATGGTAGTGCTGAACGTATCAGCTATGGCCATTTATGAACTAGATTCACACCCCAATATTTCATTTAAGTTACTACCCTAATAGGATGTACATAAATGTTCAGTTTTGAAATACAAATCATCCTCAGCTTCTTCTACTCAAATCTTCATTCATTGGAGTCCCACTGTTTGATTAAGCCTCTTCCCTATCTTCTCCTGGTATTCTGGTCTCAAGCTACAGGCATTGCTGCTTGTAGTCCATGTAGACTGATATCCACTTAATGCCTCGCACCAGACTGTCACCTCAATGTTCCTCCCACTCACCTCTCTAGGATAGGAGCATGTAATTGTCTCATCCTATCTGTCACTCACTCCCTCGCTCACTACATGTATCTCTCATCTCCACTACCTTCCCACTATGTCTCCAACTCCTGTCTGTTCCCTGTCCATTTGTCTGTTTCCTTTTCCCTCCCAGTAATTCTCAGCACATGTATTCCCACTGCTATATAAGCAAACTTTGTATTTCTGTAAGTCAGTAACTACCTGCCCCAAATCAAAGTTCTCTATGTTCAAAGACTTAATTATAATAAAATATATTATGATTTCTGGATTCTAATTCAATTGTGTATGGTGGACTGACTAAGGGGTTGCAGAAATAACATAGATAAGAACTATCAACACACTATCCAATCAAAATACCTGGGCACCCTTATGTAACAGGGAACTGAGCACTTTACTTCAATGAGAGGTGGATCTACTATTATAGGAAGTGGCAGGTAATACTGTTTTGTAAGCAGAATTCATCAGTCAGGGATCTGAGTACACTGAACATGGACTTGTCTTTGCATTCCACCTGAATAATTAATACAGGGATGCATTTCAGCCCTTCCAAACCTTCAAAAGTAAGCTGTCCGTGATGTGCCAGTTAAGTGGAAATGTGAAGGAACAGCCAATGCTAAATGAAGTCCAGGCGCATACAGTATGCTGATGGACAAGTGCTTCTTGCATTGCGGTAGGAAATAGTAAAAACCAGCTTGCTATTAGCTGCTGCAGTCACTCTTCAGTTTTGAAGTGCAGCTAGGAGCCCCCTAAGGAAATGGCTGTGTACAGGGAGTTAGAAAAACTGGTTACATTGACTGAGCAGCTTCTGGAAACAACATATTTCTGTTCAACATAAAGCCACACTGAGTGTAGCATAAAAATCTATGACTACTGGAGAGTGGACGAGAGGAAATGAGATTTGGAGTGATGAACAGTGCTATACTCCGTGGCTATCTGACGGAAGAATTTGGATGTGGTGACTAGTAAGTGAACATTATCTGCCATTTTCTCTACTGCCAATAATGCAGTGCAGAGCAGGCATTGTAACAATATGCAATTTCTCCTCCTTAACTTGTTCTCCCCTTATTGCACTTCAGGATATGATAAATGCAGAAGGGTAAGTATATATTTGACAGTATTGTGTACTATACACAGCAGGGGAACAGTTCACAGACAATGACTGATTTGATCAGCTCAACAATGGTGCCTCTCATGAATCAGCATTGCTAGCCAAAGGCTTATAACCAGTGGCATTCCTGAAGAAGACTTGCCTGCCAATGTTCCAGCCTGAAAGCAATGGATCATCTTAGGAATTAGTTATAATGGCGTCTTCACTCCATACCCTGTTTCCAACACTTCTACCTTCTCTGGTATCAGCTATCAAGGAAGAATGGGCTGGCATCCACCCACAGAGATTTTGAAAAGTCAGAGTGTCCCCAGAAGAGTCAAATCCTCATAAAGGAGAACACACAATCTTAATGTCCACTAATAGGTGTCCAGATACATTTGATTCACTAGTATACAGAGCAGGAATGCACGCCTCGCACAGTGGGCTCTTACTCTTACGCACCAGGTGACTTTGCTGCACGTATGTCCCCAGTACTGGGTCCAGCCTCTGGTGACTGTAACTGCTGTGGCTCTGCACTGCCTACTATTGAACATGCAGAGAGGAAAACATCTTAAGTACTTTATGTACTGCTTTAGTGACATGCTCTTAAATTATGGCTGCAATTATGGGCAAATTTACTCTTACTCACTAGGTGACTTTGCTGCAGGAATGTCCCCAGGCCCAGTACTGGGTCCAGCCTCCGGTGTCCGTACCCGTTGTGGTTCTGTACTGCCTACTATTGAACATGCAGAGAGGAAAACATCTTAAGTACTTTATGTACTGCTTTAGTGACATGCTCTTAAATTATGGCTGCAATTATGGGCAAATTTACTCTTACTCACTAGGTGACTTTGCTGCAGGAATGTCCCCAGGCCCAGTACTGGGTCCAGCCTCCGGTGTCCGTACCCGTTGTGGTTCTGCACTGCCTACTATTGAACATGCAGAGAGGAAAACATCTTAAGTACTTTATGTACTGCTTTAGTGACATGCTCTTAAATTATGGCTGCAATTATGTGCAAATTTACTCTTACTCACTAGGTGACTTTGCTGCAGGAATGTCCCCAGGCCCAGTACTGGGTCCAGCCTCCGGTGTCCGTACCCGTTGTGGTTCTGCACTGCCTACTATTGAACATGCAGAGAGGAAAACATCTTAAGTACTTTATGTACTGCTTTAGTGACATGCTCTTATATTATGGCTGCAATTATGGGCAAATTTACTCTTACTCACTAGGTGACTTTGCTGTAGGTATGTCCCCAGGCCCAGTACTGGGTCCAGCCTCTGGTGTCCGTACCCGCTGTGGTTGTGCACTGCCTACTATTGTACACACAGAGAGGAAAACATCTTTCAAGTACTTTATGTACACTTTAGTGGCATGCTCTTAAATTATGGCTGCAATTAAAGGTAAATTTGTGTATTTTTTTTATCATGGACAATGCTGTACTGAGGATATAACCTATCTCATAAGCCATAGTTACGAAAAGAAATCCACATTCATGGCATACGGAAAAAAAATTTAAAATAACTTTGGACTGTGTTCACTGGGACACCATGTTCACAGACTGCTTGTACATACTACTCCAGAGAAGAGATGCACATATCAATGACTTCTGATCAATGAATGCCATTTTGAAAGATGTGTTATGTACATATCATGAAAAGAGTAACAGAAAACAACATGTCAAACATAAATGTACAGATATTGTTCATTAGTGTTATTTCTATTTTGTGTGTGGTGACTTACATCGGGGGACAGTATGCACCTTCAGCACTGTACAGCTATCGCAGCAGCTTTGGGTGAGAAACTATATGCTGTGGTAATAAGTATTCTGTGGTGTCACCACACTGTCCTGTAAAGGCATAGGCTGCCGAAGGAGAGTTAGTTCAACAACTGATGTATGTTGTGAGACACAGAAGAGGTACCTTCAAAATTATTGTGTCTTTTTTTACTGAATGAAGGTGATATTTTAGTGTAGTTCACGAGTGTGATGATGAAGGGAATAAATAATTTGTTGAGTCGAAAGTGGCATAGTAAGTTATTTATAAAAATGTGATGCATCAGAGACATCAATTTTGATTTTTAAAGTAATTATAACAGAGTTTGAGAAGAAGTATAGAAGATAAGGTACAGAATATAATACATCATTGTATTAAATAGTTACACTACGTGACACCTGACTGCAGTGTTAGGAGACAAATGACATGAAAGGGAAGCTGTGTTGACAGAGGAGTGAGACAAGTGTCAGAGTCCTGCACAACTGAGTAAGTGAGTACAAAATGTGAGATCAGGTGACCGCAGCCTAACGTGATAGGCTGCCCACACCACCTGTCATAGCCATGCACAGAAGTTGTGACTGAGCCTTATATAATGTACAGATATAGTTTAAATCCTTTTGGTCACACATAATATAAACTTACCAGTCAGTACCTTAGGCAAAATGCCAAAGGTGGTGGTGTATGCATTTATCTAAATCCCAAGCTTAAATTTAAGTTAAGATACAAGGCTAAACAATCATAGAAAAGGATTTTGAAGCAGTAGCCATTCAGTTATATAGTTTAAAGAAGAAAATAATTGTTGCAGCAATTTACAGATCACCATCTGGAGATACTGAAGTCTTTCTTAAGAATTTGGAAGAAATGCTCAACACTTTCTCAAATGAGAACTCAACCAAAATTCTTTGTGGTGACTAATATTAATCTATTGGTCCATAATTCAGTAAAAAAGTTTTTATACATGCTAAAAAGCTTCAACATGTTCCCCCACGTATCAGTTCCCACTAGAACAACAGATTTCAGTGAAAGCCTAATACATAACATCTTCTCAAATATGGTCACACATGAATTTGCAGTTACAAATGTGAATATAGGATTATCAGATCATAATGCACTAACCTTTAATCTCACTGCAATGCCCAAGGAGGAGGAAAATAAAAAGGAGTACAAACGATTTTTCTCTACTGAAAATTGTAATCAGTTCGAAAATAGTTTCTGGGAAAGCGAATTAACCAAGATTTAAACTGGAATGAACACAGTGTATATCTTACTCAGAAACTTAGCTCAGCATGTTTTGCCTTAAGAATAATAGCCAAGGTATGTAGCAAGGAATGTATTAGAGTGGTGTACTTTAGTTATTTCCAATCAGTTGTAAGCTATGGCATACGTTTTTGGGGAAAAACCAGGTCAACACTAAATGAAATTTTTATGATGCAAAAAAGAGCTATTCTTATCGTGACACACAGCCCACCACAAACTCACTGTAGACCCTTATTCAGACAACTAAAGATACTGACAATACCATTGATATATATTTTTAAATGCCTGGAAATGATCAGTAAAAATAACTGCGATCTCCAAACCAACTCAAGCTACCATTGTGGTGTCACAGCCAGACACCACACTTGCTAGGTGGTAGCTTAAATCAGCCACGGTCCTTTAGTACATATCGGACCCGCGTGTCACCACTGTGTTATCGCAGACCGAGCGCCACCACATGGCAGGTCTCGAGAGACTGACTCGAACTCTGCCCCAGTTGTTCGGACGACCTAGCAAGGTGCAGTTATCCATATCTGTAGAGTGTCTCATTTGTATTCACCATAGAGATGTACAAGAACAAATTAAAGATAAGTATATGAGAAGCTCCGTTCTTTTCTTTATAGCTTTCATCACCTATACTGTTTCAGATTTAACGCAAGACGGCGTGAGTTACGCGTGCCCTATCGGCTACCTTATTGTGGACTGGCTGCTCTTGTCAGTCCACATCAACCATGATCACAATACAAGGCATTGTAAAGACTTCCACATTCCCTATGTAGCAAAAACTGGAAGTCAGAAACATGTTAGCCACTTAGGAATAAAGCTTTTAAATGCACTTTCATCTCAAATTAAAGAATTGAAAGGCAAAAATAATTTCAAGCATGAAGTAAAAAAAATACTTGATGGAAAAATGCTACTACCGTGTAAATGAATACCTGTCTCAGACTGTGGATTGAAACCTGTACTTATTTTTAAAAAATTTAAACTAATTTAATTATGTTTTCAAATTCAGAATCATGGTACTTATAGAAAATCTGTTAAACATCCATAATACGTTTTGTGTATAAGGCGTAGTTCATGATCTATAATTGTTTATCATGAGCACGTACTTTTGTTTTTGTGTAATAAGTTTTTGTACACTATTTATGTACTATGTGTATGTAATTTGTTTTGCTGTTTGTACGTGTTTGTCCATTTATTATGTGTATGTGTTGTTATGTGTTACGTGTAATCAAATGACAAATCCTATATCACATGTGTGATCTATTGGATGCTGCATAAATAAATAAATAAATAAATAAATAAGCATCCAAAGGAACAGACACCACACTTTTATAAATATTCATGCCTGATGTAATATTGGCCTTTCAGTCCAAATGCACTACAATGTCATATCCCACAGGAGTACAGTAGACCTGCAAGCAAAGAAGAGTAATATATAGGGTACACTACTGTGGAGATTTGGGTTAGGAAGGAAACAGACTGATACCCAGAGTGCAAAAGAAATTTTCACCTGTCACTATTCAGTTGTTTCAATGTGCTATTGCAGTAGAAGTCAAATTTCTTTCATCAGGCCTCAATAATGTTTCACTCCAAAGACATTCAATATGTCTATAATGCTTGGCTACATCCAGCAATATCTTCTCATTTATGTGTAAATAATCTTGCAACATGAGACAGCCAATGCAGTGAGGAGTAAGACTGGAATCAATGCATACACATTGAGGAAGTAAATAGGGGGGATCTAATCAGTGAAGTATAGAGTACATTTTGATTGGTTAGGGATGGAAACATCACATCTAGTAGGTACGTATTCCACATATACAGCTTTGCATTATTTTGTTTCCTGTCAGGAACCACTCATTTAAAGCAACACATTTGTGATAAAACCCACACTGACACAGCTCCTTCAGAGATAGTGGAAGTAATAAACAATAGTATAACACAGAAGTGTGTTGCAATGTGTGCCAAAGACACGAGTCCTCAAAGCTGTTTCTGATGAAGGTTGCAAAGAACTAGGCCAATGATTAACACATTTAGGTGCACAGTATAAAGAATTCTGTAGTTCAGATGCCATACTGCATGCCATCTCTTGTGAATTTGGTTTTTTTTTTTTTTTTACGCCTAAATTTCTGGATTTAGGAGCACAAGAGTAAATGTTATGAAAATCAAAGGAGAGTAATGCTGTTTAGAACATTTCACTGGACATGTTTCATAATTTTCTTACTGTCTCCAACCAGGGTACCAGAACAATAAAACTTTTTGGAAAACCGTAATAGGATTTTTTGCTTTGTTCTGATCTCTATGTTGTTTGTTATAATTTAAAATTGAAGAAATCACTGAATAAAACAGGATTCTCAGTCTTTTACATTTATTAACCTTCAAAATAAGCAAGGTGTTCCGCCAAAATAGCAGGGTACTCAGTGTTCCATAACAGCCATAAACCACTCTCAAGTAGAATGATCACACCATTCCCCTCCCCACCCTTTCCCATGTGCTGAAATCACAATAATTTGTTTCAAGACAAAATTATCATAAACACTAAAAATCAGATAACGTGACTCATTTGTGTAACATCTGCAGTGCTTACCATAATCAGGGTCCCTGGGGAGCACACGGAGTATAATTATTTCCTTCAGCTGGTTTACTCGCATTTCCTTCTCATCTACCTCATTAATTTGTGAACAGCATGTTTCACAGAGCATTCCTTTTCTGTCAATTTCTACGTTCAACATATGTGTAATTTCACCCAACCTCTGGCTGAAGCTGATTCTGCTGGTGCTGGTGAGGGCAGTCATGGGAGTCCCCGTAATTCCCACCAGTTCACGGCATAAAAAACAGCTACTTTCCCTGGCTGGTAAATGTTCTTGGAACTGGAAGTAAAAGCAAACACAAACCTGTGTTAAGTATTTGTCAATATTCATTTGTGTTACACTGGACTACAGTACTGCATACCCTAAAAGGAGTACCTGTAACTACTATAACCAGTTACATTTGTGACAGTCTTTTTGTTGTGCCTATCTCCAACTCAGCATCTCTGTTTAATGGTGAGTAGCAACTTTCTTTTCCAGGGCAACTTGGGGACAAGCTACTTAATTTTAGGTGTATGTGTAATGCTGTGCTCTAATATGAAAAGTCACAGTGAACTACTTATCCAATTCTTTGACATGAGCGCTTCTATCCTACTGTGTTTTAATTACTCCATTGAAACTCCACATTTTGGAAGACACAACACAGTCCACCTCTAAGTTTACACTGGAGCAAAAAAATGGTTCAAATGGCTCTGAGCACTATGGGACTCAACTGCTGTGGTCATCAGTCCCCTAGAACTTAGAACTACTTGAACCTAACTAACCTAAGGACATCACACACATCCATGCCCGAGGCAGGATTCGAACCTGCGACCGCAGTTACACTGGAGCAGTAGGTGACTATTTCATTCTTCTTGCAACAAAATTCAATCATATGAGGCTCATCACTTAAATATACATTTCACATGGCAATCTAGCACATAGTCAGTTAGCTTGAGCATCAATATGAACTGCATAAAAGAACATGTTTGACCTGCTGCTGGAAGGTATGTTGCTGCTCAGTGTTCATCCTCACACAATAGCCACACTGAAGACAACCTTGGAAGAAAGTGGCACTGTCTCCCACTTTGGAGGTCAGTAAGACAACCCTGCAGTCGTCATATAGGCTAAATCAGTAAATATAAATGAAATATTGAAATCATCTTTAAAAATTCAGTCAATGCCAATGACAAATTGGGACAGGCAGTACAAAGTTTTCATGATCTCAGATGAGAATCAGAATGCAGAAGAGAGACAGGAGGCCAAATGGAGGAGGAAAACAACAAACTGGTAGTGTGAGAGATCTGACAGGAAAACAAGATCTAAACCCTGTCAGTGACACTGATTTTATATGATGGTACTTGCTGTCTTTCAATGTCCCACCTCTTCACTAAGTTTGAAAAGGAATTTCAATTTCTTGAGTCTTAGTTAGAGAAACATGACACCATTGAATGAATATATCCAAGCTTAACAACTTATACAAACTAAAAGCATTTTTGCAGTAAGAATTAATGGTTTGTGGATTTACTAATGTGCTAGTGATTCAAATCATCTTATATTATTAATTAAAAAGACAATATTCAGAATTAAAATCAGTTATATTGCTACAAGTCCAAATGTGATGAAGAAGTAAGATAGATCAGCATAGATCTGCTTGGTTTTCCTGAAAATCTGTAAGAGGGGTGGCCCAGAGGCAGATGGCTAACAATAATGCCATGCAACTGTCACTTACAGTACAATGCTGATTTATAATAAACTTAGTCATCAGTGCATGTGTCAACGGGAACTGTTATGCAGAGAATTCAAGGCTGTTCAGCAATACTGTCATTGTTAAAAGGCAAAGGACTGATAATTAAATATTTACTGCAAAATATATTCCAATTTGCTCAATTTTACCACTACAATGTAATAGAACAAATATCTTATTGCAGTTTATGAACTATTTTACTTTTAAATTATCTAAGTATGTCATTTAGCCAAGTACATCTTTCACATATTTTTCCTTTATTCTTCCCCTAAAAAATGGTTAAAGTAAAAGGATTGTAAGCCATATGTTATGGCCACAAAGGGGCAAGAAGGTTCTGAAAATACAGATCAAAAGGTGCCAATGGAATTACTTAATTTGATTTACATCAGCTACATTAACTATTTTTGCCCCATTTCCAGGGTTCTGTTATATCAAATTACACAAATCACTTCAGTTTTTCACACTAAGTCATGGACACTGAGTTCAATAGTTCCTTTTTCATGAAGAAACACTGCTTCCCTTCTAAAGAACCCAATTGTGCATTTCCTGTCAGCACTCATAAAGGGAGTCCAGTCAAAGCTGCAAAAGGGTTCCACATCTGAAATCTTGATGAAATTCAATTTGAATTTGAATTTGTTTTTAGAAACCCCATCAAGTATATTCTTGACACTTTGATTGTTTTATTTGTTTTATTCTAGGGCACAAGAACAACTAAGGTCATATGTGCCCATGTCAGAGCATCTGAAAACTAAGAAGAAAAAAAAAGTTAAAAGTAAGTGCACGTTAAGTCGAATCTACAGAAGAGAGACAGTTAAAACTGAAAAATTCCTTGTGGAGAAAGTTGCACAAAATTTCCCATAGAGACAATAGAGGTCCTGAACTAAATATTAAATGTCATTTGCTGTATTGCTACAATAGATGGAAGGTAAGACAGGGTCAACCACGTGTGCAGCTTTCGCTAAAATGGATAATAACTCAGGCAGCAAACATAAATGAGAAGATAAGTGGTTGAAAAAAAGGGAATTCAGTCAGGAAATGCCAAACTGTCAAAGGCTGATGACAAGCAGCTGGACTTTCCTGGAGCTTGTTCGCATGAAGGGGGGACCAGTGGTGATGCCGAAGGGTAGTACCTGCGGACTGATGGCAACACAGAGATCATCAGATGGTATGGAAGAACTAGCAGGCTGAGGTAGTCTGTTGCCTTGGCAGCAACAAGAGAAGCTGCGTTTCTGATCAGACGGACATGACCAGGTACCCACATAAACATCACAGTATCTCCATAAAGAATGAGCAAGTGGAAGCTTTCTTCAACCAGTTGCCCTAAGGGATTGACCTTGTGCAGCACACAGAGGATCTGAAGGGATACGAGAGAACTGGAGCAGATGACAATTGAAAAGCCTGCATTGCCAAATGTAATGCGTGGCTTGATACAGAACAAAGAGCTCTGCTGTAAATACTAAGCTGTGTTCTGGAAGCTGGTACCGAAATTTGTCAATGCAAATGACAAAGGCACACGTGACACCACAATCAGTCTGACGGCCATCAGTGTACACAAATGTACTATTGCTATGTTCTGTGCAAAGGTTGAGAAACTTGTGCAATAGATCAAATCTGGATTAGTGTTCTTACGAAGTCTGGAGTGAACACAGGCTGCCACAAGAGGCCGAGGTTGGTAAAGTGTCAGGTAGCATGTATTTAAGCAGCTGGAGCAATAGCCAAAAGGGAAGTAACAGAAGAAGGATGCACCTAACACTGGTGGTGAAAAGAATCATCAAAAAAGAGGGCAGAGGATGGGTAGCCAGGCATGGCAGACAAACACCATGTGCACCTGTTGAGAAGAACATCACACCAGTATGACTGTGGTAATTCAGCAGCTTCCGCATTCATACTCTCAATTGGGCTAGCGTAAAATGCTTCAGTAGCCAAACAGATGCCATGATGGTGTAAGATGGATGCATAAAAAGAACACCGATAGCCTAGTTTTGAATGGACAAGGGATCTGTAGGACTGGAGGAAAAAGGTCCAATCCACTCCCCAGGAAGTGCTGTTGATGGGACATTGAGGTACAGGGTATAACAGGCAGCCAAGTAAGACGTGGGAGGACTAAGAAAATTTCCTATCAAACATGAGCCCCAGGAATTTCACAGTTTCAGCAGACAGAAGAGCAACAGGCTCAAGATGTAAAGACAGTGGAAGAAATTCATACAAACAGTTTTGTCAGTGGAAAAGCAAAAGCCTTTGTCAATGCTCCATGAGTAAAGACAATCAAGACATCACTGAAGACGCTGCTCAACGAGACCAGTCTGTGGGAAAGTGCAATAGATCGAAAAATCATCAATGAAAAGGGAGCCGGATATGCCCTGTGAGATACAGGCCATAACAGTATCAAAGGTGACAGCAAGGAGGACAACACTCAGGACGGATCCCAGAGGCACAGCATTTTCCTGGATAAATGGGTTTGACAAGCCAAAACCCTTATGTACCTTGAAAGTTGTCTTTTAAAAATTCCTGAAGGGAATGGTGCAGGTGGCCTCAGAAGTCCCATGTGTAGAGAGTACATAGTATACCAGTCCACCAGCATGTAGTTTACATTTTCTCCAGGTCAAAAAATGCAGGTACAGTGTTATTTCCACAGAAATGACACGGGTTGACAAGATTATGAGATGGTCATCTGCAGAATGGTGTGTTGGAAATTCACATTGTGCAGTGGTTAGTAGATTGCGAGACTCTAGCCGCCACACCGGCCAGACCTGAATCACATGTCCCAACACCTTGCAAACACAGATGGTGAGAAATGTGGCTAGAACTAGAAGGAAGGTGCTTGTCCTTACAAGGGCTTAGGTGTAGGTATGACAGTGGCTTTACATCAATGTCTGGGAAACGTGCCATCTGTCCAGATGCGTCTGTATACATGACGGAGAAAGTGCTTGCCCGCAAGAGAAGAGTGCTGCACCTTCAGAACACAAACATTGTCCGGTCTTGAGGCACCTATCAGGAGGAATTGAGAGCATGATCTAGCTCCCCCATAGTAAAAGTGTCATTTTAGCATTCACAATTCTGAGAAAAGAATGGTATCACCCAAGCCTCCTCCACTCCAATGGAGAAGGCAGGGTGAAAAGTGCGTGGAGCTCTAAATCCTCACAAAATAGTCACCCAACGTGTTGGAGATAGCAATAAGGTCCATTATGATATCATCTGCTATAGTCAGGCAGGAAATTTAAGAATGGATCTTGCTCCCACAGAGCCACTGGAGAGTGGCCCACACAGTGGAAGATGAAATGGAACTGTTAAAAGGACTAGTAAGGCAAATGCACCTAGCTTTTCTGCATTCCTGAAAAATGCAACGACACTGTGTACGCAACTGTTTATGAAGAGTGTAGCTTGCCATCACTGGATGATTGTTAAAAATGTGGAGAGCACGTCTCCAGGGGCGAATTGCATCACAGCATGCCTCAGTCCGCCGAATGACCAGGACACAGCACAGAATAGATGAGATGTGAAGACAGCAATGTTCTGCAGCAGTAAGAATAATGTGGGTAAGGTATTCTACCTGGTCATGACAACTGAGGAAATCATGTTTATCCAAGGGCACCGGGGGGGGGGGGGGGGGGGGAGTAAAGCCTCCTGAAAGCCTTAAAAAGCTGCCATTTTGGTTTACACGTAGGTGGGGTAGGAGTCCATAAATGGAACTGGTAACTTGAGTATGTGTCAAAGAGAACACACCACTCAAGGAGACTGGCAAGCTGGACAGTGCCAAACGTGAAGTCCAAGTGGGAAGGTGTGTGTGGATTCTGAAAGGAACGTGAGTGCCCCAGTGTTAAAGTAGATGCAGTTAAGATTGAGGTGATCAGCTCAAAGGGCACCTATCTGACAGGTCCTGTGAGAGCTCCAAAGGGGATGGTGACATTAATGTCACTGAGCACAAAAAGTGATGGAGGAGTTGCCAAATAAGCTGGAGGAAGGCTGCCCAGGTGACACTAAGTGATGGAGAGACGTAGATGGTACAGAGAGAAAAGGTGAAGCAAGGAAGGAAAATGCAGGCGGCAACAGCTTGCACCTGGGTGTTCAGAGAGATGGTGTGACTATGAACGTCACCCTGCATGAGCAGCATGACACCCCATGATGTAGAATGCCATCCTTGGCCAGGAAGATCAAAGCGGACTGGAAAAACTGGGAGTGGCCAAAGCAATGCAATTTTGTTTCCTAGAGGCAGAGAACAAATTGGCACTGCAAATAAAGAGCAGCCATAATTCCTCCTCATTGGACCTAACACTTACATTCCATTGGAGGAAAGTCATGTCAGGGTAAGGGCAGGAGGGAAAAAATGAAGGGGGGGTCACCCAGATGGCTGCCAAGTGCCAGACTTTGAAGAATTACTGCTACATGGCACAGGGGCTGAAGCTCCACAGAGGTGTCAGTATTCTCCCTTGCTCTACCTGCATATTCCAGGGCAGAAACATAGTTGGTGGTGGCCATTTGCCTTTGTTTGGTTTCTTGGATACTTTGCAGCTGACAGATGAGGAGTTAGATGTTTGTTGGCTGGAGGGACATAGAAGTCTTCGTATGAGTATTCCTTTTATCCTTTCTGGCTTGCTGGTTGTGTAGCAGGTGATTTCATTGCTGGAGGTGAAAATTTAATGGCTTTTTGCACAGCTGGAGGAGAAAGAGATGGGGATAAACAATGGTGATGAACTTGATGTTGCAAGTCTCCATTCTCATGTCCTTTGTGGAGTAAGGTATACCAAGAATGGTACTGTAAGTTCCAGATGGTAAAATGCAGGCCTGTTGACTAGCCAAGAACATGTGAGCGACAGGGTAAGGCACTTTTCCTTGATCCTGATCTCATGGATTGTCCACTCATTAAGATACATGGGACAATCTCTGGAGGAGACAGCACGGTCGAAATTGCAATTGATACAGTGGAGAGGAGGCAGCGGGCAGTATCACATTTGAGCATCCCTACCATAAGTAACACATTTGACCAGGTTTCAGTGGTAATTAATCACCCATAATACTTTTGCATTATGATATCATATAACGTCCCACCCTCCACTCCAGTTACATCTTCACTACTGAATGTGTAAATCTGACTTAGGTTTTTGCACAGCACGTTAACAATATTCACAGGATTAACCCTCAACTCATTAGGTGTGGTCTCTCAGAGCAAACGGAAATTTTTGAACTCTCTCCAAGGCCAGTTGTGATGGAATGCTTCTATGCTCCACCTAACCTCCTTAAATTGCCAAGCGTATGATGTTTTGTTGTCGATTGCATTATCACCTTCTGTGTTTATTGTTGTCATGTGTTACTGATTGGCATTGGAGTCTCCTGGACCATGCCTCGTGAACTACATACCGTATAGCCCAAAACGTGTTGGTGCGATTGTCATTTTTAGCTTTCCCAAGTTTGATGAAATTGTTAGTTGGTCTATGGAGGAACGTGTCAGTGATATAGATCAAGAAATAAATGAAGACAGTGATTTTACATAAGCCAGTGACCACAGTTCTGCTATTGAACTAGAGTATCATTCGGAGGAAGAACTTCAGGAAAGCTGTGATGAGGATGTCTGTTTCTTCAACGAAATACTTAATGTGTTAAAATAAAATGTGTACGGAGTGGTGATACGAAAAAATTGTTCCTAGCAATTAATTTCAATTTGAAAAAGCTTTTTTGTCCCTATCAGGTGGACTTTTTATGTGCAATTTTAAACCCTGGACATTAGATTTAATTGTAAATTTATTTGCTATGGAGATTGCATAATTTTCAGGATGTAAAATTCAGTACTCTAACAGTCTGTTTATGTGTACTACTTAAAAGAACCACACAAAATTATGTGCTGCTGTGTGATGAATAGTCAAATGCTGCAGGCTTTGTTTAGTGCAGTAAAATAAACTAGAAGCATTTAGACAACACTTAAATAATTGTAAAAATAAATGTTATATAGCATAAATTAAAAATTTCAAATCATTATTGCCTTGATCCCAGTTTAAACATCGGGCTCCCAGAGACCCCTCCTTGTGGTATGAAATGGAAAAAAATTCCCACGCTTCATGACAGAGCATAAGGGAACAATGCAGGGGACCTGCACCGCCATACTAGGCAGGGTCCTAATGGAGGTGGTTTGCCATTGCCTTCCTCCAACTGTAATGTGGATGGGTGGATGATGATGATGATGATGATTATGATGATGATGATGGGGACACAACAACACCCAGTCATCTCGGGGCAGGTGAAAAATCCCTGACCCCGCCATAATCGAACCTGGGACCCAATGCTCGGGAAGCGAGAACGCTACCGCGAGACCACGAGCTGTGGAGCTCATGGCATATGTTACAGAAAAGTCACCTCTTGAGTTACAGGGTAAATGACTTCCATCTGTTGATACACTACCAAATACAGCAGCGGCCTCGTTTGTACTGTGTGTACAGTTACAATGCAGTGAGGCCAGTACACTGATGCTAGCAGTCACATACGTGTTGTTATGGGTGAATACTATAGATAGCCACTAGGAGCAATACATCACCATGTTTTAAGTATGTTTGTAGTTGGTTTTAGGTGGATGAACTTGCAATAGTTCCCATGTCAGTAGTGAGGTGTTGGCTGTCATCAGTATGCTCTGATGACTGTTTGTGCCCTCTGGGAAGCTCTTCATAACTATATTGTGCTGTAAAAAATCATTTACACACATCTTTGTCAAATTACTTTGAAAATATTACTTCACTACAGTCTTGACACTATTGTATAACATTTAATTGTAGTTTCTTTGGAAAGGATGTTGAATAGTTAACTGTCTACTCAGCAGAATTTAATGTAATGCAGGTGGTGAGCATTGCTTGAAAACTGAGAAACCAAAATGAAGGAGAGTTAAGGCCTAGATAGCACGGGGGCGTGGGCGCCAGGCACACAGCTCTGACTGGACATCACGTTGTATAGCCCCACTAGATATCAAGTTATGTTTGCAATCGACAAACTATGTGGCTGAGCGTTCCTTAGTGTTTTCCATGTTTGCAGGTCATCCTTACCCTATCCCACACTACTTACCAACAAAAATGTGAGATTACTGTCACAAAGACAAATTGAAATGTTGGTTTGTCCATTCTTGAACCATTCCCTAATCTTTCTGTTCTCTCACTGTAGCTCACTAAGCAAATTCTGGTCAGTACACTGAGCTTGTCGCTATGATGTGTGTAAATGATTTTTTACAGCACAATATAGTTATGAAGAGCTTCCCAGAGGGCACAAACAGTTATCAGAGCATACTGATGACAGCCAACACCTCACTACTGACATGGGAACTATTGCAAGTTCATACACCTAAAACCAACTACAAACATACTTAAAACATGGTGATGTATTGCTCCTAGTGGCTATCTATAGTATTCACCCATAACAACACATATGTGACTGCTAGCATCAGTGTACTGGCCTCACTGCATTGTAACTGTACACACAGTACAAACGAGGCCGCTGCTGTATTTGGTAGTGTATCAACAGATGGAAGTCATTTACCCTGTAACTCAAGAGGTGACTTTTCTGTAACATATGCCATGAGCTCCACAGCTCGTGGTCTCGTGGTAGCGTTCTCGCTTCCCGAGCATTGGGTCCCAGGTTCGATTATGGCGGGGTCAGGGATTTTTCACCTGCCCCGAGATGACTGGGTGTTGTTGTGTCCCCATCATCATCATCATCATCATCATCATCATCATCATCATCATCATCATCCACCCATCCACATTACAGTTGGAGGAAGGCAATGGCAAACCACCTCCATTAGGACCCTGCCTAGTATGGCGGTGCAGGTCCCCTGCATTGTTCCCTTATGCTCTGTCATGAAGCGTGGGAATTTTTTTCCATTTCATACCACAAGGAGGGGTCTCTGGGAGCCCGATGTTTAAACTGGGATCAAGGCAATAATGATTTGAAATTTTTAATTTATGCTATATAACATTTATTTTTACAATTATTTAAGTGTTGTCTAAATGTTTCTAGTTTATTTTACTGCACTAAACAAAGCCTGCAGCATTTGACTATTCATCACACAACAGCACATAATTTTGTGTGGTTCTTTTAAATAGTACACATAAACAGACTGTTAGAGTACTGAATTTTACATCCTGAAAATTATACAATCTCCGTAGCAAATAAATTTACAATTAAATCTAATGTCCAGGGTTTAAAATTGCACATAAAAAGTCCACCTGATAGGGACAAAAAAGCTTTTTCAAATTGAAATTAATTGCTAGGAACAATTTTTTCGTATCACCACTCCGTACACATTTTATTTTAACACATTAAGTATTTCGTTGAAGAAACAGACATCCTCATCACAGCTTTCCTGAAGTTCTTCCTCCGAATGATACTCTAGTTCAATAGCAGAACTGTGGTCACTGGCTTATGTAAAATCACTGTCTTCATTTATTTCTTGATCTATATCACTGACACGTTCCTCCATAGACCAACTAACAATTTCATCAAACTTGGGAAAGCTAAAAATGACAATCGCACCAACACGTTTTGGGCTATACGGTATGTAGTTCACGAGGCATGGTCCAGGAGACTCCAATGCCAATCAGTAACACATGACAACAATAAACACAGAAGGTGATAATGCAATCGACAACAAAACATCATACGCTTGGCAATTTAAGGAGGTTAGGTGGAGCATAGAAGCATTCCACCACAACTGGCCTTGGAGAGAGTTCAAAAATTTCCGTTTGCTCTGAGGGACCACACCTAATGAGTTGAGGGTTAATCCTGTGAATATTGTTAACGTGCTGTGCAAAAACCTAAGTCAGATTTACACATTCAGTAGTGAAGATGTAACTGGAGTGGAGGGTGGGACGTTATATGATATCATAATGCAAAAGTATTATGGGTGATTAATTAATCTTCCAGGCTAAGAGGCAATGGTTGAACAGTAGAAATTCTTCCACCTGATGTTTCATTGCCAACTGCAGGCAACATCATCTGAGTCGAGCCATGTCTGGCTACGAGGGTTTGGAGGTCCAGTTTATAAATAGAGGATGCCTCTACTCAGTGTATGCTTTTGCAGTAAAACTCACTAACAACATTAATCTCAATCAAAGATAATCTATTGTCACATCATCGGTACAAAGCCAACACCATACCTTATCCAACTTTAAGCCTTCATTTCTGCTAAAATTATTGTGGTGTTTATAAATCTCTATGGCTTTTTCTGTACATACATGCATAATAATGTGATGTCTTAGCTAACACACTCATTTCACTAAATTTTATTTTGTGATTGCCATCTTAAAAAACCATGTTCTGGTAAAGCCGATTTGTTAGTTTGTGTTCTGTTAAGAGCAAATTAACAATTCCCTTCGCGTTCTGTTAAGCGCGAATTAACACTTCTTTTTGTTGTTCCAATATAAACCTTTTACAACAACACACATTTTTATACACCCCAGGTGTTGCAAAAGGGTGCTGTGAATCTCACACAGATGTTAAACATTCACTAATCTGCTTGGTGGGTCTGAAGAGTGGCCAGAACTTTCCCAATATGCTCCATAATATTGTAAATAAATTGAAGAAAAACTTTCCCACCCAATGGTGGTGGTTGTTGGATGTTTTTGGACATCTTTCTTCTATGATGGAGTGCTCGATCTCTCTCATCAGTGTATTAGTTTTTCTTAAAAGCTGTTGACAAATGATTTACTTCCTCTTGAAAATAAACTGGCTCTCAGATTTTGTCAGCCCTGTTCACCCAATGTTTTAATGACACCTCACTTCGGCCTGGGATGACGGTCCGAATCCTTATGGAACTAAAGATGGGTACATGTATCTTTCCTTTATACTTTATGAACTGAAGTCCTATTTGCCTATTTAGTTATTAAAGCATCCCAAAAATTAAGCCGTCCATTACTTTCTGTCTCCACAGTAAATTGTATCTTTGGATTAATACTATTTAAATGCACCAAGAAACAATTCACTTCACCCTGATTACATGACACAAAAGGGGACTGAGTGTGTATCATCTATAATCATCGACAGTGGCTAGATTGGGCTCCATAAAGACTGGGACTTTCTATGGGCACTGATTACCATGCAGTTGAGTGCCACACAAACCAATCACCATCACCATCACCACACAAATGTGTCATCCACATACTGATACCACTTCAAAGGACTTTTATTGGCTCGCTGCAGTGTCTGGTGTTCAAAAATTTAGCTGGACTTAGAGGGCTCCAAACTGCCACTCTTTCAGTTTGCTACTGATACGTGTCATGGACAGTATAAAGGGACACCCTCCTCTAGCATTACTTTCCCTCAAGAGAAGTAGGTGATACCAAAAGATATTTACAAATTTGTAAGAAGGTTAATATTATCTCACTTTTTTTTAAAGAAGAAAAAGAGTTATATCTGATTTTGTACATGATACATTATATTTCAGGCTAAAACGTATAAAAAGAAATTATTTTTATTGTTACAATGTACAGTTAAAATTACCTTTTTTTTTTAGAAATATTTGAAATTATGAAATATCCGGTGTACTTAAAATTCCTATTAATAATTGCCCAATCTGATGTTATTTATCAAATTTACTTCTGGATTCATTTATAAAATAATGAAAAATCGGTAAAGATCAATTTTTCAAGAAAATTATAAATTATTTGGAATATTGTTAGTACCACAGAATGGAGTAGTAGTGGGCATGCCTCTGGATTGATCAGACGTGTTTTTATTTCTGGCAGTAACAATGTAGTTTTTGGTTTTGAAGTGGAAATTGTAAAGACAGTGTGATCTAGAAAAATGTGAGAGAATAAAATTAATTATTCAGGCAATTCATCAGGAGTTACCACATCACTTGGAACCATAAGAACCTACGATATCAAAAATTTTAGCTTCAAGAACCAACCTCTACAAGTGAAGGAATGGAACAATGTTTTAGCTCAACAGATTCGAAGATAATCAGCAGGTTTAATGTAGATCCCTTTTTCCACTGCCTTTTAATACATTGCACCATCCAAAATGCAGCACTACTGTGAATGCAATTCTCAAACATGGGACAAGTTGGTTTACATTTGTAAGCAGCTAGAAATTGCTCTGACTACTGACAAACGATTGACAGCTGCTGCGAATTGGTGTGTTGGAAGAGCTCCCAAGAGTGGTGTATCCGTGATACGTCTATCACAGGTACCTCAAGTACTATGCTCTCCTGTGGACCCTGCCTCCTCAGCAGAAAGTACAGGATCTGTTATTACCCATCCACTTAACTGCGAGTGTTATGTTTATGGCAGTATCTAGGCATACTGTACAGGGTGGGCAGGGACCACAGACAATTCAGAGTGTTGGGCCGATCCCCTAAACCAACAAGTTTGAGATGCTGTCTTTTAGTTAAACTGAAACTGGCCAATTGCGAATAACGTCACCTGTCGCATGGAAACCTGCCCGTTGTCAGGAGGAGGCAAACACAAAAGGGTAAGGTTCCGTTAATTGTCAGCAGTTCAAACCTATGGAAAACGCCTCAGGGAAATGGCAGTAAGGGACAGCAAAGGACACCAGGTGCACTCAGTGGGCATGCCTGGGGCCTCATTCAGCATGTTGAATTCCATTGCAGCACCCATTGAGGGAACAGGGTGCAACTTATTGCAGACTGTGGTACACATTGCATGTGAAGAGAGTGTCAGCTGGGCTCTGAAGTCATTCCTGGATCATTCTAGTGACTGGCAGAAAAGGTTGAGAATACCAGCTTTGTGCATGTTGTTTCCACAAAGCTCAGAATTTGCAGCATTGTCCCTACAACTGAACGTGGCCCTCTGATTCTGAGTGGAGTGGAAGGACTAAACCAGAGACTTAGAAAGTTCTATGATAAGCTAGGCTGCGACTTCCTGGACTTGCGCCATAAGGTTGAGAACTGAACGATCCCCCGAAATAGGATGTGTGTGCTACACATCAGAGGCTGTTACTCATGTAGCTGACTGTGAGTGGGTAGCACATAACTGTTTCTTAGATTAGGCAACTCTCCATCCAACGCAGATAATGATAGCTGTGGGAAACAAAGAAGTATCAGTGTGAGATCAAAAGAAAAGCCTCCCCACAGGTGAGAGTATTAAAATCCTAATAGTAAACTGCCAGATATTTGCAAAGAAGTGCAAGAGTTAGTAGACCTCATTAAGAGCAGTGAAATGCTCATAATACTAGATACAGAAAGCCAGTCAAAACTTGAAATTGACAGCAGTGAGATTTTATGGCAAAAATTTAAATGTATATCAGAAGGATATCATGATGACAATGATGATGATTGTTTGAGGCAAGAGGCTCTCAGCATCATGGTCATCAGTGCCCTGACAAAAAGTCTTACGGGTGGGGACAACCTTTGTGGAGCAGGTTATAAGGTATTTAAATCTGCCTCCCTTCCCCACCAATTTAGGGATGAGGCCTGAACGTTCACACAATTTCGCACTGTTGTAACATTGGAATCAGTACTGGTATGGATGGTGGGCAAATCTCCATTGAGAGAGAGCTACCCTAATATCAGTATGTAAGACACACGTTGCCAAAATATGCTGAGGAGGAAACCACCTGTTAAAGTTCTGTCTCTGATGCAGAGCCTGCTAAGCAGAATCTTGATCCAGTGGTGAGGCTGACATGCCTGTGTGGTTGATTTGAGCAGCTGCACTGGTCTCTAAACCAGTGGTGTAGGGGTAGTGTGTTTGATCAGCAAAAAAAAAAATTCATCAGTTCTGTGCTCAAAACCTGCCACTTGTGTTGCTGTACAGTAGTGGATTTCTTTTCTTATATATGAGCCATATGTTGCATTTATTTGCATTCAGGTTCAACTGCCAGAGTCTGCACCGTTCATCAATTCTCTGCAGGTCATTCTGCAAATTCTTACTATCTTCTGGTATTGCTACTCTGTATAAACAACTGAATCATCTGCAAATAGCCTTAAAGAGCATCCAACACTTTCTAATAGATCATTTATGTATATGTGAATAGCAATTGCCCTATAATACTTCCTTGTGGCACTTTGGATATTACCTTTACCTCTGACAATTTAGTTCCATTATGAGCGACATGTTGAGTTCTATCTGCAAGAAAGTCTTGAATCCAGTCACAGGTCTGGTTGGTTGGTCAGTTTGTTTAAAGGCAGAATAAGGGACCAAACTACCAGGTCATCGGTCCCTTGTTCCTAATAAAACAATGCCACAAGTGTGAGAATAAAATGGACTAAACATATAACACAAAACGGAAAGAAATTGAAAGATACAAGAACGAAGGGAAGGTAACAAACACTAAAAGGCACAGAAGAGGACAAGAAAACAGCAGAGAAACTAGAAACAGAAGAGAGTAAAACATGAAAGCAGATCACAGTGGCTGGCAAACCACAATAATAAAGAGGGAAAGCTAGCCTCTCTTCCACACCTTGAAAATCTCAAACCTAAAAGCACTATGGTAAAGGACACAGAGGGACAAAGGACATGCGCTAAAACCTACATAGAAGCATAAAACCCACTCTCACAAATAAAACATGAGAATAAAGATGCTTTGGAGGCATTGTCATCCAACACTGAAGGCTGGGTGCTGGGAAAGTTAAAAGTCTGCTGCAGAGCGGCTAAAAGTGTGTAGTCCAGCAAGAGGTGGACGACTGTCATTTGGGAGCCACAGCGACACTGAGGTAGGTACTTGCACCGGAGTAGGTACCCACATGTTAGCCACGTATGGCCAATGTGTAGCCGGCAGGTGACAACTGATTCCCTGCAAGAGGCCTGCATGGAAGACTTCCACATATTCATAGCCTCCTTAATGACATACAGTTTGTTTTGCGTGCTGTTATGCCATTCCATCTCCCAAAGCTGGAAAACCCTGCAGGTCAGCTTCAGAGATGCCTATCTCCAGAAGCATTTTGTGCATCACCTGTTTGGCCAGCCTGTCTGCAAGTTCGTTGCCAGGGATTCCGACGTGTCCTGGGGTCCACACAAACACCAAGGAATGGTGGGACGGTCCCAGGGCATAGATGGACTCCCGAATGGACACTACCAGAGAGTGGAGTGGGTAGCACTGATGGATAGCTTGTAGGCTGCTCAATGAGTCAGTACACAGGAGAAATTACTCTCCAGGGCATGAGTGGATGTACTCAAGAGCACGAGATATGGCCACCAGCTCTGCAGTGAAAACACTGCAACCAACTGGCAAGGAGTGGTGCTCAACTTGCCATCCATGAAAATATGCGAAGCCTACGTGACCATCAGCCATTGAGTTGTCAATGTAAACCACTTCAGAGTCCCGGAACACGTCAAGAATCGAGAGGAAGTGAGAGCAGAGAGTGGCGGGGTTAACGGAGTACTTAGCACCATGCAACAGGTCCAGACAAAGCTGTGTCCGAGGCGTACACCGTGGAGGTGCATGTGAATAGACCTCAAGTAGAGGTGGTAAAGGGAAGGACTCCAGTTCGGAGAGAAGGGACCACACGTGAACCACAATCGTTAGGCCCAATCTGGGCCGCCGATGTGGGAGTTGGACTGCCGCAGGTGGTAAAAGTAGATGTTAATCTGGATGCTCAGGTGAACTATGAATGTGTGCTGTGTAACTGAGGGGCAGTCGCGCACGTCTGATCTGCAGTGGAGGGACACCAGCCTCCACCAGTACACTGGTCACAGGACTAGTCCTAAAAGGTCCTAAAAGCTGCTGTCGCTAATTGAACCCCACAGTGGTGCACAGGGTCGAGTAAATGCAATGCTGAAGGCGCTACCAAACCATAAACCACACTCCCATAGTCAATTTTGGATTGGACAAGGGCTCTGTAGACCTGCAGCGGCGTACAGCGATCTGCACCCAAATTGCGATGATCAGGCAATGGAGGGCATTGAGGTGCTGCCAGCAGTTCTGCTTAAGCTGATGAAGATGAGGCAGCCAAGTAATCAATCATCGACAACCAGTCCTAGGAATTGATGTGTCTCCGCTACAGTGAGTGGATTGTCAGTAAGGTAAATTGAGTGTTCCAGATGGGGTACAATGCCAACAGAAGTGCATGACACAAGACTTTGCGGCAGAAAATGAAGCCGTGGGATAGAGCCCATGACTGCACTTTGTGGATCGCTCCCTGGAGGGGCTGCTCAGCAACAACAGTGCTGGAGCAGCAGTACAAAATGCCGAAGTCATATGCATACAGACTAGGTGAGATGGAGGGTCTGAGAGCTGCTGCAAGAATGTTAATGGCCACTAAAAATAGAGAGACACTTAATACAGAGCCCTGTGCGATTCCATTCTCGTGGATATGGATGGAACTATGGGAGTCACCAACTTGGACACGGAAAGTATGGAGTGAGAGGAAGTTTGGGATAAAAGTCTGGAGTGGTCCCAGGAGACCCCACTCATGCAATGTGGCAAGGATGTGATGTCACTGAGTCATGTCGTATGCTTTACGCAAGTCAAAAAAGACGGCAGTCAGGTGTTGCCATCTGGAGAAGACTGTTCGGATGGCAGACTCAATGGACACAACATTATCAGTGGTAGAGCGACCCTGGCGGAAGCCACCATGACATGGAGCCAGCAAGCCACGTGACTCCAGGATCTATAGTTACCCACATCAAGAGGGTTTTTACTGGATTTGAGCACCAGAATGATGGTGCTCTCCCACCATTGCCGTGGAAAGACGCCATCGCACCAGAGATATTTAAGATGACGAGAAGATGTCACTTGTAGTCAGATGAGAGGTGTTTGAACATCTGGCTGTGGATGCGATCAGGCACAGGAGTTGTGTCGGGGCAATGTGAAAGGGCACTGAGGAGTTCCCACTCTGTCAATGGGGCGTATAGGATTCATTGCAGCATGTAGTGAATGAGAGAACATTCACTTCCTGCAGCCGCTTGAGTATGTGAAAGGCTGGGGGGTTATTCTCCGACGCAGAGGCTCAGGCAAAGCCCTTGGCAAACACATTTGCGTCTGTACAGAACTTGCAATTTATGGTAACCCAGGGACAGCCTGCTACCTGAAAAGACATTTGATCTTTCCCCAGACTTTGGAAGGTGACATGTGCCACCCAATGGAGACAAATCGCGCCCAACACTCCTTCTCCCGTTGTTTGTTATGGTAGCGAACACAGGCACAGAACTGGTTAAAGGCTATGAGGTGCTCCAGGGAAGGGTGTCACTAATGCTGCTGCAGAGGTCGATAACACTCCTTAATTGCTTCAGTGACTTCCGGCGACCACCAAGGGGACTACCTCACACCTCAGGCACCCTAAAGAGTGAGGGATCACGTTTTCTGCCACAGAAACAATTGTGCTAGTCACCTGCTCAACCATTACATCGATGTTACCATGTGGGGAAGATTCAGCGGTGACAGCAGAGGTGAAGTTCCCCAGTCCGCCTTGGTCAAAGCCCATCTGGGCAGGCGTACATGTGCCTGATGATGGAGCAGTGACAGGAAGATCGGGAAGTGGTCACTACCACACAGGTCGTCATGTGCTTTCCAGTGGATAGATGGGAGAAGTCCTGGGCTGCAAATTGATAAATCCATGGCCGAATATCTACCATGAGCCACACTGAAATGTGTGGTGGCCCCAGTATTTAAGAGGCGGAGGTTGAATTGCAACAGTAAAGTTTCGATATCTCTGACTCTGCCACTGAGCGTAGTACCAACCCACAAGGGGTTATGGGCATTAAAATCTCCCAGAAGTAGGAGAAGTTTAGGGAGTTGATCAATCAGTGCAACTAATACATTCAGGGGTACTGTACCATCTAGAGAGAGGTATACATTGCGGACAGTTATTTCCTACGTCTTCCTTATTCTGACAACCACAGCTTCAGCTACAGACCGAGTTTAGGACATAAATGCCAACTCAACCTGATACCCGATTGTAGTCGCTATGGTTCCTGTAATATCCCTTATAGCTGTGGAAGACAGGGATCTGCATTTCTGGGAACCAGGTTTCCTGGAGAGCAATGCAGGTAGCAGGTGTAAAGTGTAACAGTTGCCATAGCTCTGCCTCCACTGGAGGATGATATCTTGAGACTGGGAAGGCATGGAACATTCAATGAGGCAGTTTACACCTCAGTCACGCGCTGCCACCGATTTATTGCCTACGCAGTCTATACCCATTGTGTCTGAGGTTCTGGCGAGATCTAGGTTCTCAGCAGACACCAGAACCTCCACCCCATCCTCAGCTACAGAGCTTGTAGGTAGCGGTGGTTTGGGTGCCACCACAGTTTCCTTGTACTTGGATTTCTCTCGCTGGTCCTTGGGTTTCCCTGGCTGGGAGGACTTCACTGGCTCAGTGTCCGGGACTGAGGGTGAGCGTGAAGCCCTACAACCAGCTGCTTTTGGGCTCTTCAGACACTGGCGGGTGTCGTCTTTCCCACTAGAAGAAACCTGGGAATGGAGTGTCCCAAGGGACCCTTCCTAGCAATAGAACCCAAAGAAGACTTAACACTTCTCCAGATTAGAAATGGGGACAGATGTCCCTGATGATTGAGAGGGTGTTGCTCCTGAAGTAGGTGGTGCAGGAGCAACAGGGACGGAAATGCCCCCCACCGTCAAGGGGGCAGGTGTACTCTTCCGGCTCTGAGAGGTGACCTGGGTTGGCGGAGCTGATGGTGCCAAAACTGTTGTAGCAGTTGCGTAAGATGTCATACGCACAGGATGCAGATGTTCAAATTTTCTATTAGCCTCAGTGTAGTTCAGTCGATCCAGGGTATTGTACTCCATGATTTTCCTTCCTTTCTGAAGAATCCTGCACTCATGGGAGCAAGGAGAATGGTATTCTCTGCAGCTGACACAGATGGGAGGCGGGGCACATGGAGTATTGGGATGTGATGGGCGTCCGCAATCTTGGCATGTGACGTGGGAAGTACAGCAGGAAGACAAATGACCAAACTTACAGCACTTAAAGCACCGCATTGGGTGAGGGATATAGGGCTTTACATCACACCGGTACACCATCACCTTTACCTTCTCGAGCAACGTATCACCCTCAAAGGCCAAGTTGAAGGCACTGGTGGCAACCTGATTATCCTTCCAACCCCAGTGGACATGCCAGATGAAATCTACACCTCGCTTCTCTAAATTGGCATGAAGCTCATCGTCGGACTGCAAAAGAAGGTCTCTGTGATACCCTGGACCATATTTAAGCTCTTATGGGGCTCGATGGTTACAGAAACATTCCCCAGCATGTCAGAAGTGAGTAACTCCCATGAACGGGGCAGAGGACTCTGTTTTGATAAAGACAGACACAGATCTCATTTTCAACAAGCCCTCCACCTCCCTGAATTTGTCCTCTCAACGCTCAACAAAAAACTGAGGCTTCATCGTCATGAAAGATTCCTCATCAGCTCTTGAACATACAAGGTACCAGGGCAAATAAGATCTGCTGCCATCCTTAGCCTGATGTTCCTCCCATGGTGTGGCCAGGGAGGAGAATGATTTGGGGTCATACTTCTGTGCATTGAATCGAGTTTGTCATCGCTTAGAGACTGCTGGTGTTCCACCACCAGCAAGAGATGATGGACTACACTTCATCGCGTGTCATCTGCCCTGATGCCACCCACTCTGACCAGGGGCCCTCCCCATGGGCACCACCTAGCTGCAGCAAAGGCCACCTGTCAGGGTGGGCATTACTGGGAGTCCTGGTGCCCCAGGGGGCTGGGAATCTATCCCTTGGTATACGTGGGGAGTTAACAGTGCAGGCATCAGCAGAGCAATCCCTGTGTGGTCAAGGGGCTACAACCAACAGGATACTGACGGCCCCACCACTACGGACTGGCTACCGTGCTGGATATCAGGTGCAAAGTAGTCCATGTTCATCGACACAGAAATCAACGGTGCATAGTGAATTGTGGAAAATGCACCCAGGAAGGTGTCCTCACCCACGAGATGGAGAATGGGCAGGACTACAATGCGATGACTAGAAAGTATGCTGAAGATGTCAATAAATGATGGACAAGATACACCTTGTAAGGCGCCCTTCCCCAGTTGGCTCGCTCTTTGAAAAAATTTTGAAGAATGGAGGTCAAACCCTACAGGGGACCATTGCATAGAGGCTGAAATGTGTGAAACTCCTTTTAGTCACCTCGTATGACAGGCAGGAATACATTGGGCCTATGCTAACCCCTGGACCCACAGCGGGGCCATGTCTGTTCTGATACTCCGTAAGCTCGAATTTTTTTCCCCTCCCCTTCATTAAATGGCAATGCGGCATGCTGTCAAATGCCTTACTGAAGTGAAAGAACATAGCATCAGCCTGAGCGCCATTGTCCACTGCGCTGTGGATCTCGTGGAGGAACAGAGCCAGCCGAGTTTTGCATGTTCTATGTTTGTGGAATCCATGTTGATTTTCTTCCAAGAAGTCATAATTTTTTAGCATAAAACATGTTCCATAATTCTACAACAGATTGACATCAATGATATAGGTCTATAAGTACGTGGATCTGTCTTACAGCCTTTCTTAAAAATGGGAATGAGATGCACTTTTTTTCATTTGTTTGGTACCTTTCATTGTTCAAACGATCTATGATGAATTACTGCTAGGAAGGGAGAAAGTTCTTTTGCATAATCTTTATAGAATCTCATAGGTATGTCATCTGGTCCTACAACCTTTCCACTACTAAGCAATTGTAGCCGCTTTTCAATATCGAGATCGATTATCTCAATATCTGCCATTTCGACGTTCGCACAATGATTGAAAGGAGGACAGTGTTATGATCTTCCATGGTGAAACAACTTTGGAAGACCGAATTCAGTATTTTGGCCTTCTCTCTGTTATCTTCCGTTTTGGTGCCAGTGTGGGCACAGAGGATAGTAGATGATTTTGACCCACTTACTGATTTTACACATGACCAAAATCTCTTACGGTTTTTACTCAGGTTGGTTGACATCTTACTTTTGAAATCATTGAACACTTCTCTCATTGCTCTCCTTACGCTAATTTTTGCTTTGTTCAGCTTTTGTTTGTCAGCTAGGTTTTTACTTCTCTTGAATCTGAGATGAAGTGCTGTTTGTTTACATAGCACTTTTCTAACATGGCTATTAAACCATGATGGATCTTTCCCATCCCTTAAAACCTTACTCAGAACATACTTGCCTAGGGCATATTGAATGATGCCTTTGAATTTTTTCCATTTGTTCTCCATCTCTTCATCCTCATCATCGAATATTTGTTGCAGACTGCTGAGTATCTTGAATTTGTATCCTGTCTGCCTTGCTGAGGAAAAATATCTTCCTACTTTTCTTGACGTTCCTTGTATGACCAGTCGTCATAGATGCTGTCTCAGCCTTGTTGAAGAGGGTGGAGGAGTCGACAGATTTTCAGAACACTCTCATGTCCTTGAGTACGAAGCTGCTCCTAAAGGCGAAAGAATCAGCAATGATCAATGTCATGGGGATGCAGAAGACAATGTAAACCTCTGTATTAAATACACATAGTGTGTACTCACAGAACATGTGGCCTGTAATTGACATAGTGTCATGATCTCTCCATTGCCAAAATATTCTGGACTAGTACTCCATTCGGATCTCCAGGATGGGACTGTCAAGGGGGAAGTGACCATGAGAAAAAGACTGAATGATCAACGAAAACATAACATCCTGCATCCCAGGGCATGGAATGTAAGAAGCTTGAATGTGGTAGGGAAGCTAGAAAATCTGAAAAGGAAAATGCAGAGGCTCAATCTACATATAGTAGTGGTCAGCGAAGTTAAATGGAAAGACAAGGATTTCTGGTCAGATGAGTATAAGGTAATATAAACAGTGGCAGAAAATCGTATAACAGGTGTAGGATTCATTATGAATAGGACGGTATGTCAGAGAGTGTGTAATAGTGAACAGTTCAGTGATAGGTTTGTTCTTGTCAGAATCGACAGCAAATTGACACCAGCAACAATAGTTCTGGTATACGTACTGATGCCACAAGCTGAAGATGAAAATACAGAGAAAGTGCGTGAGAATGTTGAAAGGGTAATACAGTACATTAAGGGGGATGAAAATGAAATAGTCATCGGGGACTGGAATGAAGTTTTAGGGAATGGAGTAGAAGAAAGGGTTACAGGAGAATATGGGCCTGGGACAAGGAAAGTTAGAGGAGAAAGACTAATTGAGTTCTGTAATAAATTTCAGCTAGTAATAGCAAATACTCTGTTCAAGAATCACAAGAAGTGGTCTACTTGGAAAAGGCATGCAGATAAGGAAAGATCTCAGGTAGATTACATCATGGCCATCCAGAGATTCGGAAATCAGATACTGGACTGTAGGGCATACCCAGGAACAGATACAGACTCGGATCACAGTGTATTGAAATAGTGATGAAGAGTAGTCTTAAGTTCAAGACATTAGTCAGGAAGAATCAATACTCAAAGAAGTGGGATACAGATATACTAAGGGATGATGAGATGCACTTTTAAGTTCTATAAGGCTATAGATAGCACAGTGAGGAGTAGCTCAGTAGGCAATACAGCTGAAGAGGAATGGACATCTCTTAAAAGGGCAATCACAGAAGTTGGAAAGAAAAACAGAGGTACAAAGAAGGTAACTGCGAAGAAACCATGAGTACGGAAGAAATACTTTAGTTGATCGATGAATGAAAGAAGTAAAAAAATGTTCAGGGAAACAGGAATATAGAGGTACAAGTCATTGCGGAAGGAAATAAATAGGAACCACAGGGAGCTAAGACAAAAAGGCTGCATGGAAATTCTGAATAAATCAAAAAAGAAATGATTTGTCATCAGTTGCCTAGACTTGGAACTACTTAAACCTAACTAACCTAAGGACATCACACACATCCATGCCAGAGGCAGGATTCGAACCTGCTACGGTAGCAGCAGCACGGTTCCGAACTGAAGTGCCTAGAACCGCTCGCCCACAACGGCCGGCAGAAATGATTGTTGGAAGTGCTAGTTCAGCATACAGGAAAGTCCCAACAACCTTTGGAGACAAAAAACAAGGGTGGTAATATGAAGAATGCAATGGGAATTCCACTGTTAAATGCAGAGGTGAGAGCAGATAGGTGGAAAGGGTACATTGAAGGCCTCTATGAGGGGAAAGATTTTTCAGATGTGATAGAAGAAGAACCAAGAGTCAATTTAGAAGAGATAGGGGATCCACTAATAGAATCAGAATTTAAGACGGCTTCGGAAGACTTGAGATTAAGTAAGGCATAAGGGACAGATAACATTCCATCAGAATTTCTAAAATCATTGGGAGAAGTGGCAACAAATTGACTGTTCACATTGGTGTCTAGAATGTACGAATATGGGGACATATCATCTGACTTTCAGGAAAAAATCATCCACTCAATTCAGAAGACTGCAAGAGTTGACAAGTGCAAGAATTATCACACAATCAGCTTAGCAGCTCAGGCACCCAAGTTTCTGACAACAATTATACACAGAAGAGTTGAAAATAAAATTGGGGATGTGCTAGATGATGATCAATTTATCTTTACAAAAGGTAAAGGCAGCAGAGAGGCAATCTTGACATTGCAGTTGATAATGGAAGGAAGACCAAACAAAAATCAAGACACATTCATAGGATATGTTGACCTGCAAAAAGCATTCGACAATGCAAACTGGTCGAGATGTTCGAAATTCTGAGAAAAATAGGGGTAAGCTTTAGGGACAGATGCTAATATACAATATATACAAGAGCCAAGAAGGAATAATAAGAGAGGATGACCAAAAATGAAGTTCTCAGATTAAAAAGGGCGAAAGACAAGATGTAGACTTTCCTCCCTACTGTTCAATCTGTACATCAAAGAAGCAATGATAAAAATAAATGAATGCTTCGGGAATGAAATCAAAATTCAAGGCAAAAGGATATCAATGATAAGATTCACTGATGACATTGTTTTTCTGAGTGAAATTGAAGATGAATTGCATCATAAGCTGAATGGAATGAATAATGTAATGAGTACATAATATGGATTGAGAGTAAATCAAAGAAAGATGAAAGTAATGAAAAGTAGCAGAAATGAGAAGAGTGAAAAACTTAACATCAAGACTGATAGGCATGAAGTAGATGAAGTTAAGGAATTCTGCTACCTAGACAAGCAAAATAACCAATTACCAGGGGATCAAGGAGGAAATCAAAAGCAGACTAGCCCTGTCATAAAGGGCATTTGTGGGTAACAGAAGTCTACTAGTATCAAACATAGGCCTTAATATGAGGAGGAAATTTTTCAGAATGTACGTCTGGAACAGTGTTGTATGTCAGTGAAACACGGACTGTGGGAAAATCATAACAGAAGGGAATCAAGCATTTGAGATATGGTGCTGCAGGCGAATGTTTAAAATTATGTGGAGTGACAAACTGCCTATTGGCTTCTGTCTCGGGTTCTTCGGCCGACGTTCATCTAATGATTTTTCTGACGTTTCGCCAGCACGAGTGGCTGGCATTGTCAAAGCTACACCCTCCATTGCCGGTGGTGAACTGGAGCCGAGCTCGCGGGCGCAGGCTATATGTACCTGGCGCGCCAACGTCCGAGGGCTTCTCCGCGGTCATTTCCGGTGCGGTTCTCCTCTTGCTACCTGCGACGGTCGTTCACTGCAGTACGGGAAGCCAGGATCCGTTGACCTTAAGGCTTTCCTCTTTCTTGTTCAAACTGTTCGCGTGTTTTTGTATTTCTACAGATTCTCTGAACAAGCGCGTGTGATAGTGCTTCTCTACAGCCAGAACTTCCGTGTCGGCGAATTTTATTACATGGTCGGTCTCATTCAGTGCGTGCTCTGCCACGGCCGATTTCTCCACCTGCCCCAACCTGCAATGTCGCTTATGCTCTTTGATCCTGGTGTTAATGGATCGTCCAGTCATTCCGACATAAACTTTTCCGCATGTGCATGGTATGCCGTATATTCCCGACATTGCAAGTGGGTCTCTTTTCTCCTTCGCCGATCTAAGACACTCTTTGATCTTCCTTGTCGGTTTGAAAATCGTCTTTACGCCATGTTTGCGCAATATACGGCCGATTCTGTCCATCACTCTGGGAATGTATGGCAGAAAGGCCGTACCCGACAATTCTTTTTCCGGTTCCTTACTTCGCCGAGGGTTGGGCTCTGTTACACTTCTAATATAATTTGTGGAGTAACAATTGCTCCTCAGGACAGTTTCCAGGTGTTGCATTTCTCGTTTGAGGTGTTGCGGCTCACATATTCGTCCTGCTCTCGTTACGAGCGTACTAATCATGCCTCTTTTCTGGCTCGGGTGGTGGTTTGACAGTTTGTGCAGGTATCGGTCCGTGTGAGTCGGTTTTCGATACACGCTGTGTCCCAGATCTTCGCCGTCCCTTGTGACCAGAACATCTAGAAATGGCAGTTTCTTGTCCTTGTTCAGGTCACAAGGGACGGCGAAGATCTGGGACACAGCGTGTATCGAAAACCGACTCACACGGACCGATACCTGCACAAACTGTCAAACCACCACCCGAGCCAGAAAAGAGGCATGATTAGTACGCTCATAACGAGAGCAGGACGAATATGTGAGCCGCAACACCTCAAACGAGAAATGCAACACCTGGAAACTGTCCTGAGGAGCAATGGTTACTCCACAAATTATATTAGAAGTGTAACAGAGCCCAACCCTCGGCGAAGTAAGGAACCGGAAAAAGAATTGTCGGGTACGGCCTTTCTGCCATACATTCCCAGAGTGACGGACAGAATCGGCCGTATATTGCGCAAACATGGCGTAAAGACGATTTTCAAACCGACAAGGAAGATCAAAGAGTGTCTTAGATCGGCGAAGGAGAAAAGAGACCCACTTGCAATGTCGGGAATATACGGCATACCATGCACATGTGGAAAAGTTTATGTCGGAATGACTGGACGATCCATTAACACCAGGATCAAAGAGCATAAGTGACATTGCAGGTTGGGGCAGGTGGAGAAATCGGCCGTGGCAGAGCACGCACTGAATGAGACCGACCATGTAATAAAATTCGCCGACACGGAAGTTCTGGCTGTAGAGAAGCACTATCACACGCGCTTGTTCAGAGAATCTGTAGAAATACAAAAACACGCGAACAGTTTGAACAAGAAAGAGGAAAGCCTTAAGGTCAACGGATCCTGGCTTCCCGTACTGCAGCGAACGACGGTCGCAGGTAGCAAGAGGAGAACCGCACCGGAAATGACCGCGGAGGAGCCCTCGGACGTTGGCGCGCCAGGTACATATAGCCTGCGCCCGCGAGCTCGGCTCCAGTTCACCACCGGCAATGGAGGGTGAAGCTTTGACAATGCCTGCCACTCGTGCTGGCGAAACGTCAGAAAAATCATTAGATGAACGTCGGCCGAAGAACCCGAGACAGAAGCCAATAGGCAGTTTGTCAACAAGTGGCCACGAAAGCCTCAACAATTTTGTATTATGTGGAGTGATAAGGTAAGGAATGAAGAGGTTATGCTTAGAAATGGAGGGGAAAGGAATACATGGGAAACACTAAAAGGAGAAGGGACAGGATAATAAGACATCTGTTAAGACATCAGGTAATTACTTCCATAGTACTAGAGGAAGCTGTAGAGGACAAACCTGTAGAGGAAGACAGAGATTGGAATACATCCAACAAATAATTGAGGACATAGCTTGCAAGCGCTACTTTGAGATGAAGGGGTAGGCACAAAGGAGGAATTTGCAATGGGCGGCATAAAACCAGTCAGAAGACAGATGACCAAAAAAAAAAAAAAAAGTTTGTTTTGTGTCACATGCAACCATTTAGTCTCCTACTAACACATGATGCATTTGTCAGAAAATGAGATTATGGCATGCAACAAAATGGGACACTGATGAACAGCAGCATTCTAACATGAATCCTCAGTGGCTTTCGTTGACCAAGTAGTTTCCTTGTATCATAATGTGGCCAGGTACCCAGCAAATTATCACTTCCTTGCCACAGTGTTGGCATCACTATAGTGAGTCATGGATGTGTTGAATCAACTGGTCTTCACGATTTCCAGATACATTTGGTGAAGTGCTTGTAGTAACCTAAGCAAGTCGAAACAGACAAAAAACCTTGTACGGTGATGTCTGTATCCTCTTCAGTGCCATCAGAATATCATTTAACCCTGCATCATAATTTGTGAATTATTCTGGAAGACACACTTTGAAAACCCATTGAGGGAAAACAGCAAAACAACCGAAGACATTCTTTTGCTGTGATCCATCTGTATAAACAATGATAAAACTGTGGTATGTGCTTAAAATGGATGAAACCAAAGTTGGGACACAGAGATTTTCAGCACCTGTCAAGCCAAATCCAGAGAGACTGAAATGGACTGGTCCAAAAGGCTCCAGTCAATATCAGATTATCCTCGTGGTGGACAGCATCTAACACCTTGAGATAGGAAATAAGGACTGATCTATAGACCATGCTGCCGTAAACTAAAAGTGATTGAACAAATGCCGTATAAAACTGCAAGAGGGAGGATCTGTCAAGCCGCCCATATTTGTACACTAAGGCATTTCAAAGTATTCAATGACTGGAATCCCTTTGATCATATGTCTTTCAAGTTAACTTTGAGTCAAATAATAAACCCAAAAAGCGCTCAGTTTCTTGAAAACGTAAAATATTGTCCCTCATTGTGAATACAGGTTGGTTAAAACTTTAAGGACAGTTAAATAGGCATGTTTAGTCTTCTCTGGTGATAATCAAAAACCAGTAGTCCTGGTTCAGGTTTTCAGCTGCATCATCACTGTTGTAAGACCAGAGGAAGAGTAGAAGATTGCGAAGTCATCCACAAACAAAGAGTATTTGACAGTTCTCCTGGCTGTGGAGGAAATGCCACTGACAGTGATGGCGAACGGTGTGACAATGAGTACACTGGATGAGATTTTCACTCTGCAGCAGAGTGTGCATAAGTCATGCTTGGGTAGCTCAGATGGTAGAGCACTTGCACGCGAAAGGAAAAGGTCTCGAGTTCAAGTCTCGGTCCGGCACACAGTTTTAATCTGCCACGAAATTTCACTGAGTATACTGCCTAGCATGACAATTCTCTTTAACATATTAGTCAGCCGAGGCATTTGCAATGTGGTATCAAAAATGCCAGTCCTCAAGAAAGAACTGGATAAGAAGTGGCAGATGTCCATGTAGTCCCCATTCATGAAGTTGGCAAAGGATGTTGTGCCTGCAAAAAGTTTCATACTTTCTGGAGGTTTAAAAAGTCTCAAACCAAATGGTTTCAGTATAAGAAGGAGTCCTGTATCGCTGTCTCCAGTAAATTTGGATTGTCAAGAGTGGAATTGTAGTGCATGAAATCACAGCAGTAGGGGATCAGGTGACCTCACGACACAAGCAACCAGAGGAGGCGGCAGTTGACCATGCGTTCAAGAGTCTTTCTACTTATAAGGACTACACCCCAGTAACTGTTAGGGGCACTAAGGTCTTTGCCTGGTTTCCAGAATGGAATTAATATTGCCTCCTTCAAATTCATGGAGTAGTGTCCACGAAACCAGATCTGACTAAAACAACAAAGGAGACATCCTTTCAGTTCAGAGCACCGATGACAAAGCCTGGCATAGTGGATCTTATCACGTCCTGGAGCTGTGTCTCTGGCTACAGATAAAGCTAATTCCAGTTGCCACATGGAGAACAGAAGGTTATGGACTTCATTACGTGACAAGAAATTGAATTTCCTCATCTCTGCAATCCTATGGAACACCTGAAAAACAGGAGCTTGTCTGGATGACTTGGTGACACTAAAAATGTTTTCAGCTAAAACCTGAGCCATGGTTTGTCATGTCTATCAACACCAAATTCCTTGACAAGCCCGTAAGGGGACTGCGCTTGCCTGAAATCCACTTTACTGAGTCCCAAACTTGCACAGTGGAAGTGGACCAATTAATGGAAGTCGAGAATTCCTTCCAGGAAGACCTGTTCTTTTATCACTCACCTCGCATGTGCTCTCACAGATCTGTAGGCATGAAGGTTTCCTGTACTTGGATGGTGTTTGAAGTTCTGTGGAGCTGTTCATTTGGCCCTGATTGCCAGTCTAGTCTTAATTCCAACAAGGCTCAGGTCATCATCTGAGGTGGCTACTAGACTGGGGGATAGACTCTGCAGCAGCTGATTGGATCTCACAACTGATATGGGCCACTGTGTCCTGTGCACAATCCTTTTGTTCAAAAATAGCCTATCAACTATACTGCAACCAATTTGTCCTTCCCATCATCCATCTGCGTGGTCTCCTGTCAGCCACTGTCAGCAGACAGATCCACACTGGGAAGAGGTCACTGGAATGTGAATCTGTAGCCACTTCCCACTGAACTCAGTCTGCAACAGCTGGGGAACAATAACAAAGGTCAATGGCTGAAAAAGACATTGGATCTGTGGAAAAGTGCGTCATCTGACCCAAGTTCAGAAAGCAGATATTCTCATAACGGATGAATCGCTAGATCATCTGACCCCTGGAGCAGCTGGTAGGTGAGCCCTACAAGTCCCCCATGAGGAATGGGTGTGGGAGTGCCTGAAAAGTTCTGTCAGTATGTTTGCAACCAAATCATCATTAGGAGGAAGGCACAAAGAACACGTTGTGATATTAAAAGGTGTGAGAACTTTCTCAGCAATTACTGCCATGGTCGTGGTAAGAGGGATAGGAGAGGAGGGGTATCTGTTATGAACGAGAGCAGCCACTCCACCTTTAGCTCTGCCTCCAGTATCATCATCTTTCCTGTAGGGGTGGTAACCTCATAATGCTGATGTGTCTGCGACTTCAAAATGAGTATCTTGTAAGCAGATGCAGAAGTGTTTCTCCTGGACCAGGAGCTGTCATTCTTCCAAACGTGAGCGGTATCGATTTAAATACAACTGCAATGCCGAAGTCCCTGTGGCAGCCATTGTTTAGTGATGGTTGGTATTTTCTTTCTCCTTCAGAGGTGATTTGCCGGAGAGATCACGGGGAATGTTAGCCAGTTCTCAGCTCTCTGGTTCCTGTGACCGGAAGGCCATATCTTCCAAAGCTTAGTTCCCACCAGAGAGGGAGAGAGATCACCAATCTGAAGGTTTAGCTACCACTTTCTTGGACTTTGAATTACTTTTTGAATGACTTTTTTTCTTTGCAGATGGGTTAGAGGTATGGCTTAGTTCGCTTCTGATGGTGGGTAGTGGTATGTGCCTTAGGTGGTGACGCCCACTGCTGATGGCTTTCGAAGACTTTAGTTTCAACTGGAGTGTTTCCCCCACAGGTTCTCCAACAAGTGCATGAGCTCATACTTTAATCTGTGGTCCAAGATTGTGTAGAGGCATCACACTCAGCGATTGGCATCTTAAGGGCTCACGTGAAAGAAGTAGCAAGAACATGAGGTTGCGTAGCTTTGAAAGCTTTTATAGCTTCACCATAGGGTATGCTTCCATTGACTTTCAACTCCTGAATTTTCCATTCCCTGTTGTAAAACTTTGCACTTCTTGCTCCACACTGGGTGATCCTTGGAGCAGTTCACATATTTTGCAAGAAGTATACAATAATTGCCTGTTTTGTGAGCTGAGCCTCAGCAATGGCCACATGTAGCAGTCCCATTACATCCCATAGAAGTACAGCCAAATTCTTCCAAATTTTAGCATCGCTCTGGGTTAGGAACAAATGGACAAACCTCGAGGCAGATATAGCCTGCATGGCTATGTTCAGGTAATTCTGGAGTACTAAATGCTAGGATAAATTTTGCAGATTTTTCCAACTTGCCATTGACTCAGCTCACATGGTTCTGCACTTCCATAATGCCCATAATTTTCTGTTCTTTGTGTAGCTTTGGGCTCTGCCTTCATTATATTGAAGCAAGTAACAACACCCTCACTAAAGTTAAGGCCTCTAGTGGGTATTCATCTAAGGCCTTACATCCCGGAAGCTTAGATACCTGGGTTGAATTAGCAGTTTCAACTAGAAGTGTTTCTTTACATAGTTATTTGACTTTTTTTTTTTTTTTTGACCAAGCAATACCTTTCCTTTCCTTGAGAATATAGAAATGGAAGGCCTTCTCAAATGTTCCTCCTGTTCTCCTGATTACAATGAAAGTGTTAGTGCACACTAATGCCCTGTTACTATGATTCAGACTTCTTTTTGGGACGACTGGCCAACCAAGCTCTCTCTGATGAGTGGGCATAGGTACTATCTGATGGTACACGTGTTCCATAGGGATCCCAGCAGATGCTAGAGAAACAACCATCAACCCAGGCAGAGCCCTGCATGCCTGAGAAAGCATTATACAGCTGTAGGGCAGCAGGCAGCCAATAGGTTGCCCATTGGAGACTGTTCCTCAACAGTCATTCACCTCACCAGCACATAGCACACCATGAGGTTAAGATTTTTTTTTTTTGAGGTGTGTACCTTCCTGGCAGTCCAGGTGGTGAAGCCAAGGCCCCCATTCTCCAAACACACAACATTCCAGATCTGCAATGCAGGGTTGTCACTGAAGCATGCCCAGAACTTACAGTAACAGAGGACTGATGGCACTCACCAGTCCCCAGCTCAGAAACTCAGGACTGTCAAGCTTTTTCCCAGCAACCAAAATGTTGAGCCCAGGAGGAGGAGGAGGAGGAGGAGGAGGAGGAGGAGGAGGAGGAGGAGGAGGAGGTGGTGTATGTCACAACAGACAAAAACCATCAAATCCACCAAGACAAAGTCTGAAGCTGCATGTGGGATTGTTTGGACAATGCTCAGTATCAGCGATGGGCATAAAATGGTAATTGGATCCTTCTATCACCCACCAGACTTATCTGCTGGTGCAACTGAAAACTCCACAGAATACCTCAATTCACTTGTATGCAAGTTCCCTAATCACACTGTAATCATTGGTGGAGACTTTAATGGTCCAATTACTAACTGCAAAAATTACAATTTTGTAAATGGTGGGCATGATAAGACATACTGCAAAACTTCACTAAATGCCTTCTCTGAAAACTACCTAGAACAGATAGTTAGGAACCCTACTCACGATGGAAATACATTGGATCTGCTGACAGCAAACAGACCTGATCTCTCTGAGGATGTTGACAAAGAAACTTATGTCAGTGAACTGATGTGGTTGTAGCAACAATGATTTCCAAAGTACAAAGGACAACTACAACGAGCAGAAAGATATGTTGAGTAAATTAGATAAAAAACATCAGTAGTGTCATATCGCAGGAGGAACTTTAAGCTTTCAGCATGGGTCAGGAGCATCTAGAGGAACTATGGCACAAGTTCAAAAGAATAGTTGACCATGCACTGTATAGATATTTACCTAGTAGAACAGTTCAGTTCATAGTGGGAGGACTCTCCATGGTATGCAGCAGCTGTAAAGAAACTTCAAAAGAAACAGACTGCTGCGGAATAGGTGTAAAACAAAACACTGGAGTATAGACAGAGAGATGCTGAATGAACACATTTGGCTCTCAAGAGAGCAATGCATATTACCTTCAATGACTACCATAGCATAATATTGTCAAATGACATTTAAAAAATCCAAAGTAATTCTGCTCATATGTAAAGGCTGTAAGTGGCACTGAAGTTCAGATCCATTCCCTAGAGAATGAGATGGGATCTGAAACTCATGGTAGCAAAGCAAAAGCTGAAATGCTTAACTCCATTTTCAAAACCGAGGAGAATTGCCCCAATTTAATCGTTGTACCATTGAAAAGATGAATTAAATGAACAGTACTTCAAGCCTGATGGAATCCCCACCATATTCTATATTGAATTTGCAGCTGAGTCAGCCCCTATTGTCACTACACTATCATATCTGCCCCGAGCAAAAAACCATGCCCACTAATTGGAGAATGGCACAGGTCACACCTGTCTATGAGACGGGTAGTAGACGTGACCCATAGAACTACCATCCAGCATCCTTGATGTTAATTTGATGTAGACCCTTAGAACATACTCTGACCTCAAACATGATAATGTACCTTGAACAGAAAGACCTCCTCAATGCCAACCAGCTCGGTTTTCGAAAACACTGATAATGTGTAAACCAACTCACACTTTGCTCACAAGACATGCTGAAAGCTTTGGATCAAGTCAACTTTTTTTTTTGTTTTTTTTTTTTTTTTGTTTTGGTTTTAGGGCGCAAAGCTGCTATGGTCATTAGCGCCCGGTCCGTGACTTAGGAAACAGTAAAAAACTTAAAATGGAAACCAGCAGCAATGGGAACGAAAGTCATAAAATTGGAAAAACAAAGCAGAAGGAAGGCTTAAAAATACACTACAGAAAGGGGTTGGTTGTCCCCAAAAAAGAGTTCAAATGACTGACGTCATTTCACTGGCACTAATAAACTCGAGAACGTGATCGGCCGAGCGCGTGTCATCTGCTAAAATTGATGATATATCAGGCGACAGCTGTAGACGGGCGCATAACGGATTAAAATAGGGGCACTCAATTAAAAGGTATCTTACCGTCCACAGATGAGAGCAGTGGGGACAGAGTGGGGGAGGATCACCGGTTAAAAGATGTCAATGGCTAAAAAGACAGTGCCCTATCCGGAGTCTAGTTAAAATTACCTCCTCCCGACGACGCGTTCGGGAGGAAGAGGTCCAAGCATAAGGAAGAGCTTTCACGTCCCGCAATTTATTATGGGGAAGTGTCGACCAATGTGCGTGCCATAAAAAAACAACACGACGACATAAAACGCTCCTTAGATCGGCAAAGGGAATCGATTGAATAGCTGGCTGAAGAAGAGGGACTGCAGCCTTGGCTGCTATATTGGCCGCTTCATTTCCACAAATACCAACGTGTCCCAGGAGCCAGAGGAACGCCACCGAGACCCCCCCAGGTGGAGCAAGTGCAGACAGTACTGAATCCGGTGGACCAGAGGGTGCACAGGGTAAAGAGCTTGGAGACTGAGGAGAGAGCTGAGAGAATCTGAGCAGATAACATACTGTATCCGCTGATGCTGGCAGATGGAGTGGACAGCCTGGAGAACAGTGTAAAGCTCCGCAGTATAAACCAAACACTGGTCGGGAAGCCGAAAGTGATTTGGGGTGTCGCCAACAATATAGGGACTCCCTACACTTAACGATGTTTTCGAGCCATCGATGTAAATAAATGTGGCTTCTGTCATTTGTGCACATAGAGCAGAAAATGCTAGACGATAAACAACTGAAGGGGTGCCATCCTTGGGAAATTGACAAAGGTCACGGAGCAGGCAGATCCGGGGACGGAGCCAAGGCGATGCTGTACCCCAAGTTGTCAAGAAGGTTTTAGGAAAGCGGAAGGAAAGAGAATGGAGCAGTTGACGGAAGCAGACTCCCGGTGGTAGTAGGGAGGAGGGGCGGCCTGCATACCCTACATCAAAGGAGGCGTCGAAAAAAATGTCATGGGATGGATTAGCAGGCATGGAAGACAGATGGCTAGCATAATGACTCAGAAGGACTGCTCGACGATTGGACAACGGAGGTTCAGCAGTCTCAGCATAAAGGCTTTCCACAGGGCTGGTGTAAAAAGCTCCAGACACTAAACTTAATCCACAGTGGTGGATAGAGTTCAGACGCCGAAGAATAGACGGCCGAGCAGAGTAGTAGACTATGCTTCCATAGTCCAATTTCGAGAGCACTAAGGCGCGATAGAGGCGGAGAAGGACGACTCGGTCCGCTTCCCAGGAGGTACCATTCAGGACACGGAGGGTGTTGAGGGATCGCAGACAGCGAGCCGAAAAATAGGAAACGTGGGAGGACCAGCACAGTTTTCTGTCAAACATAAGACCCAAGAATTTAGCGACGTCTGAAAACGGAAGGTTGACAGGTCCTAGATGTAAGGAGGATGGAAGAACCTCCTTACGTCGCCAAAAATTAACACAAACGGTCTTACTGTGAGAAAAACGGAAGCCAGTTTCGATGCTCCAAGAGTGGAGGCGATCGAGATATCCTTGAAGGCGTCGTTCAAGAAGGCTGGTCCGTTGAGAGCTGTAGTAGATCGCAAATTCGTCCACAAAGAAGGAGCCCAAGACATCAGGAAGGAGACAATCCATAATTGGATTTATGGCAATGGCAAACAGTACAACACTCAGCACGGAGCCCTGGGGTACCCCGTTTTCTTGGGAGAAAGTACGGGAGAGAGTAGTCTTCACCCGCACCCTAAATGTGCACTCTGCCATAAATTCGCGAAGAAAAAGGGGCAGCCGACCACGAAAGCCCCAAGAGAACAGTGTGCGGAGGATGCCTGTCCTCCAACAGGTATCGTATGCTCTCTCCAGATCAAAAAATATTGCTACTGTATGGCGTTTCCGGAGAAAATTGTTCATGATATAAGTGGAGAGAGTAACAAGATGGTCAACTGCAGAACGATGCTTTCGGAATCCGCATTGGGCAGGTGTTAAAAGACTGCTGGATTCCAGCCACCAAGCCAAACGGTAATTCACCATATGCTCCAAAACCTTACAGACACTACTCGTGAGAGAAATGGGGCGATAGCTAGAGGGGAGATGTTTGTCCTTTCCAGGTTTCGGAACAGGAACGACGATAGCTTCCCGCCATCGTCTGGGAAAAGTACTGTCGGTCCAAATTCGGTTATAAAGGCGGAGGAGGTAACGCAGACTATCGGTTGATAAATGCAGCAACATTTGGACATGGATACCATCCGGTCCTGGGGCGGAGGAGCGAGAAGAAGAGAGTGCATGTTGGAGTTCCCGCATGGAGAAAACAGTATTGTAGCTTTCGCGATTTTGAGAGGAGAAAGCAAGATGTCGCACTTCCACTGCACGTTTCTTCGGGAAAAACACTCGCGGTAATTTGAAGAGCTCGATATCTCAGCAAAGTGCTGACCCAATGAGTTAGAAATTGGACAGGGTCCACTAACGTATCACGCACGACAGTGTGTCCAGAGATCGGGGAGAAACTAGGCGCGCCTGATAACCGTCGAATCCGACTCCAAATTTCCGAGGAGGGAGTGAAGGTGTTAAATGAGCTAATAAAGAATTTCCAGCTTGCCTTCTTGCTATCGCGGATGACAAGACGGCATCGCGCATGGAACTGCTTATAGCGGATACAGTTTGCCAAAGTAGCATGGTGGCGGAAAACGCGAAGAGCACGTCGCCGCTCACGTATTGCGTCACGGCATGCCTCGTTCCACCAAGGAACTGGGGGGCGCGCCGGGACAGTTTGGGGGTGCGTGGTATTGAATGTTCCGCAGCTGTAAGGATAACGTCGGTAATATGTGTGACCTCATCGTCGATGCTGGGAAAGTGATGGTCATCGAATGTCGCTAGAGACGAAAAAAGTGTCGCGGGCGCATATAGGTCAGTTGAGGCTGCAGTCTAAGGACACATGGAAAGTGGTCACTCGAGTGTGTATCATCAAGGGCGAACCATTCAAAGCACCAAGCTAGCGGAACAGTACCGACCGCAAGGTCCAAATGAGATAAATTTGTCATGGAGGCAGACAAAAATGTAGGGACCCCTGTGTTGAGGCAAATTAGATCCACTTGGTGGAAGACGTCTAGCAATAGTGAGCCACGTGAACAAGGATGTGGAGATCCCCAAAGCGGGTGGTGGGCATTGAAGTCCCAAACCAGCAAATAGGGGGGTGGAAGCTGACCAAGAAGATAAAGATCAGCTCGTGCCATTGGTGTGGATGATGGAATGTATACAGTACAAAGAGAGAATGTGGTGTCACAGCCAGACACCACACTTGCTAGGTGGTAGCTTAAATCGGCCGCGGTCCTTTAATACATGTCGGACCCGCGTGTCGCCACTGTGTTATCGCAGACCGAGCGCCACCACATGGCAGGTCTCGAGAGACTGACTCGAACTCGGCCCCAGTTGTACGGACGACCTAGCAAGGTGCAGTTATCCATATCTGTAGAGTGTCTCATTTGTATTCACCATAGAGATGTACAAGAACAAATTAAAGATAAGTATATGAGAAGCTCCATTCTTTTCTTTATAGCTTTCATCACCTATACTGTTTCAGATTTAACGCAAGACGGCGTGAGTTACGCGTGCCCTATCGGCTACCTTATTGTGGACTGGCTGCTCTTGTCAGTCCACATCAGAGAACGTGTATCCAGAAAGGGATAGACGGACGGCGACAGCTTGGAAGGAACTGTTTAAGGGGATTGGGTGATAATGGAGAGTATCATGGAGAAGAATCATGAGTCCTCCATGGGCTGGAGTGCCTTCAACAGAGGGGAGATCACATCGGACGGACTGAAAATGAGGGAGAACAAAGCGGTCATGGGGACGCAGCTTTGTTTCCTGGAGACAGAAGGTGACCGGCGAGTAGGATCGTAAGAGGACTGACAATTCATCCCGATTGGCTCGAATGCCGCGGATATTCCAGTGGATAATGGACATATGGTGAACAGAAAATGGAGGAATGTGACCAAGGTCGCTGTCAACTCAATGACTGCTCAGAGCTTGCGACCGACAGCATGGAATGGCGTTCAGCCGAAGGCAGAAGATCCTGATCCATGGGTTGTTCAGCAGCAGCTCCTGCCACCAGCGATCAGCCGGTTGATCGGCCGCCAGCAGTGCGCCTCGGCGACACAGAAGACAGCAGAGGGCGATTTCCGCCAGGTGGTGCTGTAGATGGGACACGCCTTGGCGGAGAATGAGAGGAACTGGGTTTCTTTGTAGCCTTCTTGGAAATATGGTGTTTAGAAGGAGGAAGAACCGATGGTTGTGAAGTTGGTGTACGTAAAAAGTCTTCACTAGTATGTTCGCTTTTCTTAGTCTTTGTGTCTGATATTTGGGCTCAAGATTTAGCAGAACCTGATGAAGGGTGAGCCATAGAGTGGGCAGGCGAAAGTGGTGAGGTTGAACGGGCGATCTTTGCGCTGGCCGATCTGACGACCGTGGCACTAAAGGTGAGGTCGCAAGTCTGCGTGGCCGCCTCCTTTGTTGGCCGAGGAGAAGCAAGGACAGTGCTGTATATTCCTGTCTGAGGCACAGTGGGCTGTCGACTGGCGAATAATTTTCGAGCAGCAAAGGTCGACACCTTTTCCTTGACTAATTTCCTGGATGAGCTTTTCGTCCTTAAAAATGGGGCAATCTCGAGAGGAAGCAGCGTGGTCACCCATACAGTTGATGCAGCGAGGGGATGGAGGTGGACAAGCAGCCTCAAGGGCATCCTTGCCACACGTAACACATTTGGCCGGATTGGAACAGGACTGGCTGGTGTGATTGAACCGCTGATACCGATAGCAACGTGTAGGGTTTGGGACGTAAGGGCGAATGGAAATTATCTCATAGCCTGCTTTGATTTTCGATGGGAGTTGAACTTTGTCAAATGTCAAGAAGACAGTGCAGGTTGGAATGATGTTCATGTCAACCATTTTCATAACTCTATGAACAGCCGTTACGCCCTGGTCAGACAGGTAGTGCTGAATTTCTTCGTCAGACAAACCCGTCGAGGGAGCATGTATAAATGACTCCATGCGAGGAATTTAAAGTGCGGTGCGCTTCAACCCAGACAGGGAAGGTGTGGAGCAGTGAAGTACGCAGCAATTTTTGTGCCCTGAGGGCACTCACTGTTTCTAACAACAAGGTGCCATTCCGTAATCTGGAACAAGACTTTACAGGACCTGCAATTGCGTCGACACCTTTATGAATAATGAAAGGTTTGACCGTGGAGAAGTCGTGACCTTCGTCAGACCGAGAAACAACAAGAAACTGTGGCAACGATGGAAGAACTGTCTGTGGCTGAGACTCACTGAACTTACGCTTGTGAGCAGACATAGTGGAAGGGGAGGAAACCATTGCGGAAGAATCCCCCATGATTACCAGCGTCTCCGAATGCGCGCTCCTCCCTTGTGGGGGCCCTCTCTGAGGGCACTCCCGCCTCAGGTGATTGTTCACACGTCAGGTCACACCTCCCGACAAACGGATGGAGGTACCAATCGGCACTTTCGGAAGGTATCAGCTCGGGTAATCACCCCTCCCTGGGCCTGGCCGTTACCAGGGGGAACGTACGTGTCCTACCTGTCCACCCAGGGCAGGGAATTATGCGTTACCCCGTCACCGGTTACGCACAAAAATGCGTGGGTCGGCCTTCAGACACGCACAGGGAGGAAGAAAGAGAAAGGGAAAAACAAAGAAAGAGAAAGGAAAGAGGAGAGGTCTCAAACGCTGCAGCGGAGAAAAGGGTAAAGAGAAGAGGTAAGGAAAAGAGAAGGACAAAGTAAGGTTGAAGACATACAAGCAGAGAAGGCGAAGAATGCGGTACATTTACGAGTGTCCGTCTCCGGACATAGGCACAAACCATACTCCCAGAGGGGGAGAAAGGGAAGGAAAGAGCCAGAGGTGAGGGGAGGAGGGGAGGAGGGGAGGAGGGGAGGAGGGGAGGAGGGGCGAAGATGGGGGACAGGGAAGGATGCAGAAAAGGAAGGTATGCAGCCCGGAAAGGAAGGAGGGCCACATTAGCTCGGGGTCCCGTGCTCGCTACGCACGTATCCACAAAAGAGTAGTGGACCCCCTGGGGGGGGGGGGGGGATCAAGTCAATCATTTAGATGCCATGTTTCTTGATTTTCAAGAAGCATTTGACTCACCTATGCTTATTGTCAAAAGTATGATCATATGGAGTACAAAGTTAAATTTGTATTGAGGACTTTTTGGTAGGAATGGCACAGCATGTTACCTTGGATGGAGACTCATCAGATGTAGAAGTAACTTGGGGTGTGCCCCAGGGTAGTGTGTTGGGACCCTGGCTGTTCTTGCTGTATATTAATGACCTCACAGGCAATATTAATAGTAAAACCCGGCTTTTTCCATAAGATGCAATTATCTATAATGAAGCACTATCTGAGAGAAGCTGCATAAATATTCAGTCAGATCCTGAAAAGTTTTCAACATGGTGCAGAGATCGACAACTTGCTCTAAATGTTCACAAATGTAATAATGGGTAAAATGGGGTGTACCCTCTGCCGTGCACCTCACAGTGGTTTGCAGAATATAGAAAGGGAAACATGACATCAAAACTGAGGGCTCAAAGTTAATGTGTAAGAGTGCAGCTCAACAGAGCTACCATCAATGGATGAATTCTCTATTGTTGTCACATTCAAGCATGTAATACAGAAACTGCTAGATCAGTTGCTCTGTACAATTTTAAGGCTTCTTCACATTTTGTCCACGCAAATCACTATGGTGATCAGGGCACAACTGGACTGAGGCAACCAGGAAACTAGGGGGTACACTGGCACCCACAACAAGGAAATTATTAAATAATGAAAAAGTAAAATGCGTCTAGAATATACATCATATGTAAAGTGTGTACTGTAAAATCCACCTTCGTTCAGGAAATGAATGGCTTTCTTAGCTACTATCTCATCATCCCATGTATTTGGGGTGTGTGGTAGACAAGTTGATGGCTCATCTTACATCAAGTAGCAGGGCACATTCTACAGAAATATGAGTTGGCATAAGATGATCAGCACAGTTGCATCAAGGGGTGTCCTCTATTAAAAAGGAACCTGTGGGAAACTGTGTAGTGGTCACTATGCAGTCGACAGTAAAATTGCACCTTTCTGAGTGGCCGGGAGTGACATACACCACAGCGGTCCCATCTGTTATTCTCAGCTCGCTGAGGGTTGTTGTAGCCTGCCATTCATATCCTAGGCTTTCAAAATCTTATGTTGCAGCTGAGATCTTAGGTCTCTCTCTCCAGTACACACATTCAAGCTTGCCTCTTGTGGTTGCCTCTTTAGCCGATTTGTCAGGTCATTTCACAGAAAACCCACATTGCTCTGTGTCCAGATGAATGTTAGTACTCTTTACCTGTGTAGGTCATCTACTATGACTTGGATGTTCACTTCTGAAATGTACATGGGGTGATATGTCCTTTGTAAGCAGTTCACGTAGTCCCTACAAACCAGTTGTCCTTTATGGTGATTTTTTCAATAAACTGCAGAGCCTGGCCATGATGACCAACTCTCCAGTGTGTACACTGTATGCGTGAGGCAGGAAATACATTCTGCATGTGAAAAACCACAACCAAACCTGCCATTAACTTTCAGTCTGTCCATGTACATGCTCGTCGAATTAGGGTAGTTGTGGGGAACTGAACACAAGTTACCTGAGGGTGGTGGATCTGCATTTTTCTTATGGCCACAAGAGAGATCTACTTGAATCATAAGGCTGGAGGCATATCGCAGGAGATGCTGAGAAGGAGTTATGTAAACAGACAAGTGGGGCCCAGTCCTCGCATACAGTTTCCAATGTTATCTCAACTAGTTTAACCATTTTTGGAGGATTCAGAATGAATATGAACAGTTAGTTGTGAAACAGAGTTGACTAATATAGATGTTTAGGCATGTGGCAAATTTAGATTGAATTCTTCACCAAGAGCTGCTGGCACTTGACCCTCAATAGTGGGATACCAACTCCCAGCAGTATTTTGTGTATGGGACTCTTCACAGAAAGCACCAGCTGCCAACCGCACACCATTGAAGTGGATACTGGTAAGGTCTAACAAACTCAGTATTTATGTGGTATTGACTCACAAGCAACACATCCATTGATCAGGTGGGATAAAACCAAAGCTCTGCAAAATTGTAGGAGAGCTGTGCAGTTGGGGCTCCAGGTAGTGCTGCTGAAAAATCTGAGGGTATTGAGTTTCTTTGTGCAATTTGGAGAAATTACTAACAAACACACAACCATCCACTATACTGAAACATCTGAAGTTCAATCTTCATACAAAGTCAAATATTATGTGGACGCAGTGAAGAATTACATACCACAGACAATGTCAACACAATGAAATCTGTAACTTTGGAGAAGTTTAAATCCTCTTGGGACAAAGCGATTCATAATGTACATAATGTGGGAACTGTTGTGTATCACAGTAAGTGAAACTAAAGATAAAAGTATCATTTATGGATGGCTGAGTTAGAGTAGTGTTGGGTGAGGGACGTCAAATATCCTTCTGACTTTCTCAAATGAAGTAAGATGAGGTATATCAGTTCATCATCATGTCTCAGTAGAAAATAATTTCAGGAATGACACAGTAGCAAGATAAGAGACACGGTTTTGAAAACTTTGATGATGCACCAGTGGATGTTGAAGATAAAACTGATATGCCTGGGAAGAAATGTAGTACATTTTAATACAGCTGATGTTCCATTGCTGGAAAATTTGTAATTTATTTGTGTGAAACATCTGATCACATGCATTGCATTTGGTAGTACAACAAACACAGCAGTATACAATCTATGTTATAAAAGGTACTGAAGTATACACTAAATTGTTTTGCATAATAATATATTAAATTTTAGTGTCTATGGTAGGCTCTAGTAGAATTGCTCAGTGAGCTATGATTTTCAATGCATTTAGAATTTTTGAGTAGTTAACAGCTGGGCATTGAAATATTTTGCTCCTTTAGTGTATGGACATTTTGCAATTCTTTTTCAGTCTCTGTCTGCCACATGGTAATTTTCTACTTGTACAGAGTTATGTTCATGAATTTCTGTTTTATGACATGTATATTTCTTGTCTTCTATAGCCAGTACTATTGCTTCAAATACATACATAGAACAGATAGTCATTATTTTAAAATCTATTAATCCCTGAAAGATGTTCTTGCATCTTTCTTACCTAATATTCTCAAAGCTCATTTCTGCAGCTTAAAAACTCTGCCCAAATGAGGTATTGAAGCCCCACACAATAATACTGAAGCATATGGAAGAAAGGGTTGCATTAAACTGAAATGCATTAGGCCTACCCTCATTGTTGGGTGTTGACATATGGAGCTATTCTTCTTGAAACATGTAAGCTGGATATTAGTCTAACAAACACACATTGCCAACTTCTTGTGTCCATAACCGTTTTCTGTCTACACATATACATACAAACTTACACTCACTGCAGATTTTCCCTAACACATTATATCTTGACTATTGGTACAATTTTGGTTTGGGTTGTTTGGGGAAGGAGACCAGACAGCGAGGTCGGTGGTCTCATTGGATTAGGGAAGGATGGGGAAGGAAGTCGGCCGTGCCCTTTCAAAGGAACCATCCCAGCATTTGCCTGGAATGATTTAGGGAAATCATGGAACACCTAAATCAGGATGGCCGGACGCGGGATTGAACCATCGTCCTCCCGAATGCGAGTCCAGTGTCTAACCAGTACAATTTTCCAATTCCCCAACATTGAACGAAATTATACTTCTTTTTTGTGAGTTGACTTAAAATGTTATTTTCAAACTCTGACTTTGCCGTATCTATAAAATTTTTTACCTTCATGACAAGCTTAAACATACAGTTTCCCCAATAAATTCTGAAACGTCATCTGCATACATTGTAATGAAGGTACCAGTTTTGAATTTATTTGGGAACTCACTGGCACAGCTTACATAAAGGAGGGCATCAATTATCAATCCCTCATGATCACAGTATTTAATATTCCTGGCCCTTGATGTGTAGCTTTTTAATATTTCTCCATTATTGTGTGGGATTTTGGTACACTGTCTTCTGTTTTCTAATATGACGTATGAAGGTGCTAAAGTTTTCCACTGATGCCATCTCTGGCCAGTTTTGACCAGAGTACCTCTTTATCAACCCTATCAAAAGTCTGTGACAGATCTAGGAAAACTCAAGCTCCTTGCATGCCTTCATTGATTTTCTCAAGAAATTTCAGCATAAATTGTAGTGCTGCTGTCATGGCCCTGTGACCACTTGCAAAGCCCTGCTGAAAATCTCTCAGGAGTTTGTGCATATTATACTACTCTAACACATTTCAGAATGATTTTGTTGATTGACTTACTATAAACAGAAGCTGAAGTGAGTGCTCTGTAATTTTCTACTAACTGTTTATCACCTTTTCTCTAGGGAGGTTTAATGGTGGGTAATTTTAGTCTATCACAGACTACTTCTCCTTTTAAGATGCTATTTACCAGAGCCATCAAATGATATGCTAGATTATATTGGCACTGTGTAAGTAAAAATGGAGAAATTTCATCCCAGCCAGAAGATTTTATGTTTTTACATTCTCTGATGAGCTGCAAAGTGTCCTCGAGTTCAAGTTCAGGGAGTTGATCAGGTTTAGATTAGATTAATACTAGTTCCATGGATCATGAATATGATATTTCGTAATGATGTGGAACGAGTCAAATTTTCCAATACATGACATAATTAAGTTAATTTAACAACATAATTAAGTTAATATAACAAATTTTTTATTTTTTTATTTTTTTATAATTTTTTTGTTTGTTTTTCCCTTTTTTCTTAATTTATATCTAAAAATTCCTCTATGGAGTAGAAGGAGTTGTCATTCAGAAATTCTTTTAATTTCTTCTTAAATACTTGTTGGTTATCTGTCAGACTTTTGATACTATTTGGTAAGTGGCCAAAGACTTTAGTGCCAGTATAATTCACCCCTTTCTGTGCCAAAGTTAGATTTAATCTTTAATAGTGAAAATCATCCTTTCTCCTAGTATTGCAGTTATGCACACTAATACTTTTGAATTTGGTTTGGTTGTTAATAACAAATTTCATAAGAGAGTATATATACTGAGAAGCTACTGTGAATATCCCTAGATCCTTAAATAAATATCTGCAGGATGATCTTGGGTGGACTCCAGGTATTATTCTGATTACACGCTTTTGTGCAATAAATACTTTATTCCTCAGTGATGAATTACCCCAAAATATGATGCCATATGCAAGCAATAAGTGAAAATAGGCATAGTAAGCTAATTTACTAAGATGTTTGTCACCAAAATTTGCAATGACCCTTATTGCATAAGTAGCTGAACTCAAACATTGCAGCAGATCATCAATGTGTTTCTTCCAATTTAATCTCTCATCAATGGACACACCAAAAAATTTTGAATATTCTACCTTAGCTATATGCTTCTGATTAAGGTCTATATTTATTAATGGCATCATACCATTTACTGTACAGAACTGTATGTACTGTGTCTTATCAAAATTCAGTGAGAGTTCGTTTACAAGGAACCACTTAGTAATTTTCTGAAAGACATTATTGACAATTTCATCAGTTAATTCTTGTTTGTCAGGTGCGATTACTATACTTGTATCATCAGCAAAGAGAATAACTGAGTTGACCTCAGTCGAGGCCCGTGAGAAAGACAGACCACGGCGCAGAGGTCACTAATGTAGGCTTGAGTGCGCTCACTCACTTAACTCAGCATACAAACTGTGTTTTTAGACCTGTTAGCTCTCAACTGGGTGTATGTGTACTAACAAGAATTGCATTTTCTACTGGAATCTGCTATTATGATGTCTCACTTATTACTAGTCATACAATGAAACAAGATCAGTTCTCATCAAACAGCACAATGGTTTGTTTATAGCATTTAGTCTCTTCTGATTAAGAGTCCTCATTTCACGCAAGATGTAGAGCCTTATGCAACAGATAGTAATTTAGGCATGATTTTAATTTTATTATACCACAGTACCACCATAACAAATTATCAGTAACCTTGTGGACTTACTATCATTGTAGGACTAGTAACAGTAAGACTTAATAGTAGTGACTCCCAGTAGAAGATGCAATTCTTGTTTATACATACACGTCTAGTTACTAGTTAATAGGTGTATAAATGCAGTTTGTGTGCCGAGTTGGGCGAGCTTGGCCTACCGTCGGGTTGTACGTGCCATGGCCTCTTTCTCGTGGGTCTCGCCTCGGTGCAATTTCCAACATTTACTTTATCTGCAGTACAGAAGTCAGATTCTGCAATGTGTATGAAGTAATCATTAAACTTATTACTTAGCCCCTCTCAATTGGTGACAATAATGTTATTAGATATCTGTTATTAGATTGTAAATGTGGTAGGGGTAAAATACAGGGAGCGAAAGGCTATTTACAATTTGTGCAGAAACCACGTGGCAGTTATAAGAGTCGAGGGACATGAAAGGGAAGCAGTGGTTGGGAAGGGAGTGAGACAGGGTTGTAGGCTCTCCCCAATGTTATTCAATCTATATATTGATCAAGCAGTAAAGAAAACAAAAGAAAAATTTGGAGTAGGTATTAAAATCCATGGAGAAGAAATAAAAACTTTGAGGTTCGACGATGACATTGTAATTCTGTCAGAGACAGCAGAAAACTTGGAAGAGCAGTTGAATGGAATGGACAGTGTCATGAAAGGAGGGTATAAGATGAACATCAACAAAAGCAAATCGAGGACAATGGAATGTAGTCGAATTAAATTGGGTGATGCTGAGGGAATTAGATTAGGAAATGAGAAACGTATAGTAGTAAAGGAGTTTTGCTATTTAGGGAGCAAAATAACTGATGATGGTCGATGTAGAGAGGATATAAAATGTAGACTGGCAATGGCAAGGAAAGCGTTTCTGAAGAAGAGAAATTTGTTAACATCGAGTACAGATTTAAGTGTCAGGAAGTCGTTTCTGAAAGTATTTGTATGGAGTGTAGCCATGTATGGAAGTGAAACATGTATGATAAATAGTTTAGAGAAGAAGAGAATAGAAGCTTTCGGAATGTGGTGCTACAGAAGAATGCTGAAGATTAGATGGGTAGATCACATAACTAATGATGAAGTATTGAATAGAATAGGGGAGAAGAGAAGTTTGTGGCACAACTTGACCAGAAGAAGGGTTCAGTTGGTAGGACATGTTGTGAGGCATCAAGGGATCACAAGTTTAGCATTGGAGGGCAGTGTGGAGGGTAAAAATCATAGAGGGAGACCAAGAGATGAATACACTAAGCAGATTCAGAAGGACGTAAGCTGGAGTATGTACTGGGAGATGAAGCACTTTGCACAGGACAGAGTAGCATGGAGAGCTACATCAAACCAGTCTCAGGACTGAAGACCACAAAAACAAACAACCATCTCATCCAACAGTTGTGATGTTACACATTTTGACTTTCTAGCATCAGAGATAAATTTGTGCAGTGAGGGAGGAAACACTGTTGTGACTGGATCAGTGGTACTTGAGCTTAGTATCATTGAAGATGATATTAATTCTTTGAAGATAAAAAGAGTTCAATGATACAGGCACTGTCATTAGTGCAGTGCCACAATGTGAATTTTGAGTGGATATCAAGATCAGTCATAATGTTACAACACTGAATAACAGAGTCAAAATGTTTCCACTGTTAACACACCGAGCATTTTTGTGTCAAACTTTGAAAATGAATTGTGTTCATTGTTATATGAAGTATCTGCCATGAGCTACATCTGTAAATAATGAGAGTTGAAATTAAAACCATTAATTTTTCAGGAGAACAATATTAATTTGTCAACTGTTTGCTGGCCTTCATCATCCCTAGTCCATGTTCCCTTTTCTCACACAATATATTGTGAAATTTCAAATGAGCAATGCTTTCTAAATATCATGCTGATTTGTGGACATAAGCTTCTCAGTCTCAAGAAAGTTCATGATATTTGAATTGAAAATATGTCAAACTGATAAGGTTATTGGTCTGTAATTTTTGGATCCATTCTTTCACCCTGTATATATACAAGAGTCACCTGTGCTGTTTACGTCACTTGGGACTTTGCACTAAGCGAAAAATTCATGACAAATCAAAGCTAAGCTAAGCAAAGTGCCAATTCCATAATATACTCTTTGTAAAACCAAATTGGGATTCAACCTCGACCTGATGACTTCATTGTTTTCAACCCTTTCAGTTGTTTCTCTACACTTGGGATGTTTACTACTATGTTACCCATATGGGACATTGTGTGATGATCAAGCAATGGTGGGATTTTACAATTCTCCTGCATGAATGTTTTGTTCAACAAAAAATTCAAAATTTCAGCTTTTATTTTTCTATCTTAAACTGCCACACTGAACTGGTCAATGAATGACTGCAAAGAAGCTTTAACCCTAGACATTGATTTTACATAGAACCAGTATTTTCTTAGATCCCCTGACATCTTTTTTGCTACAGTGTAACAGCGGCAGTAGTTTTACACTTCACACACCCACACATCTTTTCATAGATGCATGAATCTTTCTACTAATCTTTGCTTCAGTGTTTTCCTGATTTCATTATTAAACCCCAGTAGGTCTTTCCCAACCTTAATTCACTTCATAGGCACCTATTTCTCCAGAGCACAACTAGCAATCTGTTTAAACTTTGCTTGTAATACCTCTACAACCATCATAAGCGTAATATGCGATGACAATTCATTGCCAAGTGATATACTAACAGCTGCTTACCTGCCATTTCTCCACTGGCCTTCTTGACTGGTTTACACACTGCTACATGGGCAGATTCCCTTTTGTTAAGCAATGAGGTGCATCAAAAGCAGAGTGAAACAAGTGACACCCAAGGTGTCCCATGCGATACACCAGATTGCCTGCTACTGCTACAACCTGAGGCATCAGTCAAAGTGGCTGACCATAGACATACCATAGACATGCATTCAGCTGTTTGCTAGGTGTGGCCAGCTCCACCTGCATCCACACACAGTATGCACCCATCCTACCCATCCTACTAGCAAGACTAACTGAAGATGTTAACGGTAACAACTGAAAAATTTAAAATTTAACTTGCTACCTGCCCCCCAACAGTTCACCAATGCACACATGGCTTACTGAGCTGTGTAGCTGGCTGTTTACAAGAGATGAAAACAGCACTAATGACTGTCTGAATTAATATTTACAGTTAAAAACATGAGCTTAAACCTCTTAAATAGAAGAACATGCACAAAACTTAAGAAATATACTACCATTAGGAAAACACTGGAAAACCTGTTCTCCTTTAGAACTTTCACTTTACAACTGACCCTAAACTTAAAATATTACAAATTTGGATGAGAAAACCACCACAGTGCAGCAAGACTCTGCCCAATGTCCACTGAAGTGACAGGGAGAGTAGTGAGAGTCCTCAAAGTTTTGTCAGTTATGTGAGAGGCAGTTAGGTCACAACAAACAAAATCAGTGATTTAAAAGAAATCTCTTAACATAACTGGGCAACCTGCCATTACTGTTGCATTTTTCTTTCTTACTGTACATTTTCCTGTCATCTCAAAATCAGCAGTATTAGTATCAGAATTTCAGTGTTCAAAAAACATTTAATATGAAAGAATAGCTGAAGTTAAGGTGAAACAGTTTTGGGGACTTGGCAATGATAACTGCAGGTGAGTGAAAAATTAGTTACCAGTACATGGTTAATTTGTTAAAAAGTAATTTTCCAGTATTTTCAAGTGTAAAAGATAATGTCCATCTGAGATAAAAGTTTCTAATGTGATAAATATTGAACAAAGGACTTCTTTTAGTAGATAGTGCCCTTCATGGAGGTATTGCTGAGTGTGTATACACAAATTTCATTCATGGAAGTGAAAGTAAATACAGTGAAAAAGCAATTTAAAACAACTGAGCATTGGCAGCATCTGTGGAATATTACAAACAGTAGTAACTTGGCAATAACAACATTTTTATGGGTTTACACTGCTGGATTTGATATCTTCTGAGGTGCAACATTTTCCTTTGTCATTCTGTATTAATGAAGAAAGGACAGGAAGAATTACCACAAAATGGGAAAACTTTGCCAGGGTTACTTTCGTCTTACAACAGAAGAAAATAATGATTATTTGAAGAACTCTGTTGTTGAGGATACTGTTTCAGGTGGTGCCCAAATCAATGGTTATGGGGCTCACATGCCGACTGAGAAATCATGGTCCATAGAGAGTGGGCAACAGGTTGACTGACTCTCTGCCTGAGGACAGCTGAAATTGAGATCTTTGAAGAAAACAGTGGTCAAATCTACCATTGAACATCAAACAGTACAAAATCCCTACATGAGACTTGTTCAGATTTGATTCAGGTAGCAACATGCACAATAAAATTACTGTAATTCATTAACTGACTAATATCAAGTAGGTACAAATATCCTGATATTTAACATGCTCTCTTGATTTACGTTTCCTTAAACAAAAGTTAATTTTTTATGAAACTGGGATACTGTTTGTGGGTGTCTGCTGTGTAGGGAAGTTCCAGACAGAGAACCCACAAGGACATATTGTGATGTGTCTCCTCGGGTCAGCCACAATAGAATAACTTGTCAATGTATGAGCCAGTGTGAGGAGTGTTCTCTCACTGTAAGATAAAATCAAGAGCGAACCCAGTGTGGACATTCCAATCCACATAAAGTGATAACATATTTTCCACAGATGTTGGTAGTGGTTTTTGCATCCATTCTCAAACTATTAAGGGCAGTAGAAGTTTAGCAATCCCTATCCCAAACATTCAGAATTACAAGCTTTCCTTGTTTCTTAAGTCAGTACCAACTATTCTGACATCTATTAATTCACTCTTACCCATTTCCTCATTAAGTTGGTCAGTGAACTCATTCCTGGTATACTGATGTGCCTCAGTCACCATTCGATAACATATTACCAAGCCAGCCCTTAATTATTTCCCAACTAATTGCCAGGTTTGTCAAAAGTATTGTTTCTATAATTATGTGTGTTAATTTCATTATTTAAAAAATAATTTGGCCTGACTTTTCTGATAGAAGAAACTGTTAAAAAAGATGGAATTTTTCAATAGATTCAGTTAATTGAATGAGTTAGGTTTTAATTGTCATTTCTATAACAAACATGAAACAAAGTATACCAACAGTATCAATTATTGTGAGGATACATAAAGACCCGATTATTAGTCCTGAGACAATCAGACCATGGCCAATTTTCAAACGAGACACCTATATTGCTTAGATCAACAACAATGCATCAACTTAATCATGAAATAAGTGCAACGCAAATAGGCATGTGTTAAAATAATGATAGTGTCTGTTCAATAGTGTCACACATACCATATTATTCTGCAAGAACTGTGTGGTTGGGGTTTAACTGCTCATAGACGTTCAGTGGTAAACTATTGTAGCAGTATGCTGATGTCTGCCTGCAAACTATTAATGAGGTTTATCAAAAGCTAACCAATAGCAAACTGGCCATATTAACTGTGTAATATTGTGGGGTTGTGAGTGAACTGTGAAATGCAACTGTGCAACTGTCAGCTACATCATTTACAGTAGTCAGTGTTGAACTTCCATCCCCAATTTTTCAGCCAGTATAACAACGCAATACTTTGACTCCAAGAACTATCAAAGAAGACATAAAGCAGGCAAACGTCAAAATGGGGTAGTGCTGGCTAATAACTTGAAGGTAGCACAATCAGCCACACCAAGACAGGAACTTCTAATTGTCATTGGTTCTGTTGGCTCCAAAGTAAATGTGCTGCATATATTTGGCAGGGACTGTAGTTTGTAGTTACCAATGTACAAAAACACATACTGAACGCCACTATTAGTTCAGTAGGTGGGTGGGGTATGTGGCTGTTACCAGAAATAATACACTTCTGCAGGGGAACATTTAGTCTCAGATTAAGAAAATAGTTAGAGAAAGGTATATCAGCACACAAAAGGAAGGCCTATTGTAATCACTTGGAGATCCATGCACATGAAAACAGAGTGCCCTGAAAGGAAAACAAGAATGATTGTGGGGGTAAACATATGCTACTGACAAAACTCACAATTACTGCTTCTTTTTCTCCTAATTCTTCTTTTTCTTCTTCCTCTCCTCTCTCACCACCCGCCTCCTCTCTGGCTGGTTGTTGGGCTCCTGATCGTCATGGAAAAAAAATATCATTTTTGAGTTACTGTCAAAATTTAGGCACAAATATATGACAAGTAAAAGACAAACTAAGGATGTCTCATCATGGAATAAAATGGCACTAATTAAACAGTAGAAAACACAAGTTGGAATATTAACAACATTCTGAAGAAGATAGATTGCTATCCACCATAAAGATGACATGTTGAGCTGCAGACAGGCACAATTTTGTGTGTGTGTGTTTTCTGAAATGCAAGGTGAACTACTGCATGCCATCATTTTAAAAGGTGTGGCCTTCTGCTAACCTCTTCCTACATAAGAATTGCCTCCAAGCCAGAGATATTGCCCATTCTGCAGTAGCAGATGAATGGGTAGCTTTGGGATATAAAATGGTGAAGGCAGCAGAAGATCAGTTATGTAACAAGACAAGGCTTAGTAGAAATCTTTGTAAAACAGAAGAGAACAGAATTTAATTGATAAAAGAAAGGAAATATAAAAAGGCAGCAAATGAAGCAAGTAAAAGTGAACACAAACATCTACAAATGAGTGACAGGCAGTACAAAATTGCTAAGGAGAAAGGCTAGAGTTCAAATTTAACGATTTAGAAGCATATTTCACAAGGCAAAAGATTGGCACTGCCAACAAGAAAATTTAAGAGGTCTTTGGAAGTAACAAAAGCAGCTGTATGAATATCAAGAACTGAGATAGGCAGAAACTACTATATAAAGAAGGTAATACTGCAAGGAGTATAATAGAGGGTATATACATAGGAGGTGAAGCTGTAAGCAATGTTATGAAAACAGAAGACTATATACTGTATAGATGAAGATGGGTTGAGTGATATGATACAGCAGGAGGAATTTGACAGAGCAATGAAGGACCCAAGTCAAAACAAGGTCCCTGGAGTACACAACATCCAATCAGAACTACTGATAGCCATGGGAGAGCAGCCTCGACAAAATAAAACTATTCCATCTGATGAGCAAGGTGTATGAGACAGGAGAAATACCCCCAGACTACAAGAAGAGTGTAATGATTCCATTTTCAAGGAAAGCAGGTACTGACAGGTGAGAGTACCTCATGGCTGCAAAATACTAACACTAATTCTTAGCAGAAGAATGGAAAAGCTGTTAGAATCCAACCTCAGGGAAGGTCTGTTTGGGTTACAGAAAACAACACAGATGACACAGGAATGCTAAATGAAAGCACACAAAGAAAGAGACGAAACAAATGCTGAGATGGTAGGGAAATTGAAGAACATGAGGGATATTGCAGTAGGTGACACATGATGGTGCCCCAGCCCTGCTGCCAACCCGTCCCAGTCCCCACACCATAGTATGACTGACAACACCAGTGGAAGAAGAAATGTGGAAAGGTGAAGCAAAATGGCACAAAGAACCACACAACATGTAGGGGAAAGGGGAGGGAGGAGGGCAGGAATCAACCCCATCCTCACAGCTTTACTGGAGACAAGATACTGGCAGAAGTAAAGCTGTGAGAACATGGTGTCAGTCATACTTGCGTAGCTCAGACGGTAGAGCACTTTACAGTGAAAGGCAAAGGTCCCAAGTTCGAATCTCGGTCCAGTGCACAGTTTTAATCCGCCAGGAAGTTTCAAGAAAGGTATTAAATTTGCTAGTTTTTGGAGCCAGTGGCTCCTCCTCCTGGCAGAAGTGTTCAAGGGTAAGGATGTGTTGTGAAGGATAAGGACTAGAAAGAGATTTAGGAAAAGACGCAGAGTTCAGAAAAGTCAGCCTGAACCCCAGGTCAGGGGAGGCTTACCAGACAGAATGAGAAGGAAAGCCTCTTTCCTTCTCATGCCATCTGGTCATTGATCTCGTGGGAGTAAGTGCATGACAGAGAAGTATTGTGTTGGAGAGGAAGTGAAAGTGAAGAGAGAGAAAGACAAGGCACAGGACAGGGGCAGAGGTGGATGTGTGTCTGGGACAGGAGCTGGTGAAGACTGACATGGAGGATTCTGAGACTGAAAGCAATGACAAGGCAAAACCCTCTACTTATATCAGAGAATCTGATATAGGAGATGAGGGCGGTGATGAGGCGGGAATGCTTGGGAATTCAGATGCTATGGATTATGAAGTGAGGTAATAGCTGAGTATCGCTTTCTTGGCAGAATATTCTGCCACTGTGTAGTCAATCTTGCTCTTTGCTGCAATTCGAGATGGCCCCTGAACAGCTGTTTGATGATCCAGTTCAGGTTAAACATGATATGGAAGTTACAGCACAGCTGGTATACACTATGATTTTTATGAATGGCCCTGCCTCTGATAATGTAGAACACGACTCTGAAGCTGTGGTAAATTCCTCTAAATGAACTGCAATATGATCAGTCACGTTGTTGCACAAGGCCGGTCTTGCATTTGGTTATTCCAGAGGGGCATGACTGACGCTGCTACGGGTTGGGAGGAAGTACGACAATGACAGACCAGGTTATTTGATATGCCAGTTAAGTGGCAAATTTCCACTTACAGAGAGAGAGAGAGAGAGAGAGAGAGAGAGAGAGAGAGAGAGAGAGAGAGAGAGAGAGAGAGAGCGAGACAGACAGAGACAGAGACAGAGACAGAGACAGAGACAGAGACAGAGACAGAGACAGAGACAGAGACAGAGACAGAGACAGAGACAGAGACAGAGACAGAGACAGAGACAGAGACAGAGACAGAGACAGAGACAGAGACAGAGACAGAGACAGACAGAGAGAGAGAGTCAGAGACCTAACTTAGGGTACAGTCAATAGATGTAATCTATAATTCACCAACACACACCACCATTGCTGTAATTAAAAATTAGCCTTGAGCAGTCTAATAAGCCACACTAACAATCTTATTAGTTTACAAATTTTCAGTGGTATAAACTGTGCAAAACATGCTGTGTAAGGAATCAGCAGAGAAGTGCATCATGTGATTATACTGAAATGTACTGACATTTATCACAATAGCAGGGGCAATAACTGAAATACAGTAATAAATTTGATAATTTGTCAAACATGAAATATACATGGAAATGTGTTCAGGTGGAGGGGGGAGGGGGGAGGTGAAGTGTCAAGGAAGTAAAGAGGAGTGCCTAGTAAACAACAGGAAGATTTGGGTCATAGAACCTCAGCTCGTGTCTTTGAGACAATTTTCACAACTGTAGTTTTGACACAAATTCAAATGGCCCACTTGGACCACCAGTCTCACTCACGCATTCATCCCTGCTGAAAGCTTAGCAGTGTCATGCTGACACAGGGAACTGAACACTGGTTCTTAGGTCAGTCAGTGTGACAAGAGCTTCCAGCCCCAATATGAGGACAGAAAGCAGCAAAAAGACTTCCCACTGAACTGCCAAAGTTGCCAATGAAAAGCTTTTTGTGTGTCCAGTGAACAGTAGATATGGCGGATCTCCTTTCAGAATGTCTTGTACTTTGCTGCAAAATCGATATATTGAATAAATTTGTTTGACAAGTTAATGAGACCTCTGATTTCTTCCACATTAATCAAAGCTGCTGCTGCTTCTGGACTGAGCCTCTGTCGTAAATATAAGTGAAGACAGTGATTCAAGTCACTGGTGTAATGAGTTATTGTTTGAAAGTTACTTGTAATACAAGTGTCAAGATTACAACCAAAACAAAAATTTGATCTGGAAAGAATCACTGTCTGCTTACCACTGAAAAGATGAGTGAAATAAGTATGAGGGTGAGTCAAATGAAACCTTCAATATTTTTTAAAATATTATTTACTGTGCAGAAATGGTACAAAGCTGTCTCACTTTTCAACATAATCTCACCCACGCTCAATCCAAGTCCTCCAGCACTTACAAAGTGTATAAATGCTTTTAGAAAAAAATTCTTTGGTAGTCCGCGCAACCAATCATGCACTGCGTGGTGTACTTCTTCATCAGAATGGAACTTCTTTCCTCCCATTGGGTCTTCCAAACATATGGGAATCACTTGGTGATGAGGAATGGTGCCATTCCTTGCTGGCTTTCTTCGTTTCCAGCTGGTGGAAGTGAACCCAGGTTTTGTCCCCAGTAACGATTCTTGCAAGGAAGCCATCACCTTCTTGTTCAAAGGGCTCAAGAAGATCTTCACAAGCATCAACATGTCATTAACTCATTTCAGGAGTCAGTTGCCATGGGACCCATCTTGCAGACACTTTGTGAAACTGGAGCACATCATGCATAATATGGTGTGCTGACCCATGACTAATCTGTAAACATGCTGCATTGTCATTCATTGTCACTTCACTATGGCTTGAATTGGTGCAATGTTTGGTGGAGTCACAACTCCTTGTGCATGCCTGACCTGGACGAGGAGCATCTTCCACTGAAGTCACACCATTTGTGAACTTCCTACTTCATTCGAAGACTTGCTGCTGTGACAAACATGCATCCCCTTACTGAACCTTCATTCATCCATGAATTTAAATAGGTTTCACACCTTCACTACGCAAAAACTGAATAGAAGAATGCTTTCCTTCCCTGGTGCGAGTCACAAGTGGGGTGGCCATTTTTTATACTCATACTGCGATGGTATGTGTGCATCTGCACTATGCTGACACCTACAGGCCATTCTGCACGCTATTGGTAGCACACTTACCAAATTACAGGATAACAGTGCAAAATTTCAATTTGTTATTACATATTTAAGGTTTTCATTTGAGTCACCCTCTTATTAGTTTCAATGGTGTTCATAGACAGCTGAAGTTCTAAAAACTGAACCAAGCTCCAGATCCAGTCGATCCATTGCTGGTCCTATACTGAATCTGCAGCTGATTTAGCCCCTCTTTTAACTATAATAATATCATTGATACCAGGAAGAGAAAACAGTACTGAGGAGTCTACAAGAAGGGTAGAAGAATTGATCCACAGAACTACCATCCTACATCCAAGACACTGATTTGTTGTAGAACATTGAAACATATTCTCAGCTCAGACATAATGAGATAGCCCTAGCAGAATAATATTCATGCCAGCCACACGTATTCTGATAGCAATGCTCATTTTAAAATCAACTCATATTTTTCGCATGACATGCTGGAAGCTTTGGATGGAGGCAATGAAATAAGGGCAGTATTTTTTAATTTCCAAAATGAATTTCTGTTAATACCACATTTACACTTGTTATCAAAAGTATGATTGTTAGGGAGTATCAAGCAAAAAATTTGACTGGATTGACTACGTTTTTTACGGAAGGACATGGTAAGAGTCATCAACAGATGTCGAGGTAACTTCGGGTGTGCCACAGGGAAGTAGATTGCAGATGTTGCTGTTCAGATCTTATATGAATTACCTTACAAACATTATTACTAGTGTCTTAACATTTTTTTCAGGTGATTGATTTAGCTATACACTGAGGTGACAAGTCACGGGATACCTCCTAATGCTGCATCAGACCACCTTTTGTGTGGCACAGTACAACATCTCAGCATGGCATGGATTCAACAAGTCACTGGAAATCCCCTGCAGAAATACTGCACCATGCTGCTTCTACAGCCATCCATAACTGCAGAAGAGTTGCCACCGCAGGATTTTGTGAACAAACTGACCTCTTGATTATGTCCCATGAACGTTCAGTGGGGTTCACATCAGGAAATGTGGGTGGAAAAATCCTTCATTGAAATTGTCCAGAATGTTCTGACATGGCACAGTGTCATCCATAAAAATTCTTACGTTGTTTGGAAACGTGAAGTCCACAAATGGCTGCCAGTAATCTCCAACTAGCCGAACAAAACCATTTCCAGTTCACGATCAGTTCAGTTGGACCAGAGAACCCAGTCCGCTATATGTTGACAGTGTCCACACTATTATGGAGCCACCAACAGGTTACACAGTGCCTTGTTGAGAACTTGGGTCCGTGGCTTTGTCCGGTCCATGCCACACACTAATCCTACCATGTGATCTTACCAAAAGAATTCTGGACAGCTTTCCGGTCATATTCTGTCCGAGTGACATAGTCACAAGTGCAGGAGAGGTGCTGCAGGCATTGCCGTGCTGTTAGCAAAGTCACCCTTGTCAGTCATCTGCTTGCATAGTCCAATAACGCCCAATTTCAAGGCACTGTCTTAACAGGTGCATTTGTCATAGATCCCAAATAGATTTATGTGGTTATTTCATGCAGTATTGCTTGTCTATTAGTACTGACAACTCTACACAAACACCGCTGCTGTGTTGTTGATTGAAGCCCACTCGCCACTGCATTGTCTGTGGTGAGAGAGGATGCCTGAAATTTGCTATTTTGGCATGCTCTTGACACTGTTGGTATTTTAATATTCAATTCCTTAATAATTTCAGAAATGGGTGCTCCATACATCTAATTCTAACTACCCTCCCTTGTTCAAAGTCTTAATTCCCATCATGTTACCAGAATCGTGCTTGAACCATTTCACACGAATGACCTTAGTACAAATGACAGCTCCACCAATGTACTGGCCTTTTATGCCTTGCATATGCAAAACTACTGCCATTTTTATATGTGCTTATCGCTACCCCACAACTCTCGTCACCTCAGTGTAAAGAAGTACAGTGTGACAAGTGACATCGATGTTCAGTTACAGCCTGATAAGATTTAAAACTGGTGCAAAGAATGGCACCTTGGTTTAAATGTTGAGAAATTAAAAACTGTGCACTTCACAAAATGAAAAACTTAGTAATACAATATTATCACATAAATATGTTTAAGTTCTGTCATGGTTAAAGCTCGCAGCAGACTTCAATTTATTGGTAGTATACTAGGGAAATCCAGTCAGTCTACAAAGGAGATTGCTTGTAAATCACCCATCCTAAAATACTGCTGAAGTGTATGGGACCCATATCAAATACGACCCAACAGGTGATACTGAACACATACAGAGAAGGGTTGCACAAATGGTCACAGGTTTGTTTGATCCATGGGAGAGTATCATAGAACTGCTAAAAAAATGAGCTAGCAGACTCTTTAAGGTGGACATGAATTATTCCAAGAAAGCCTGCTGACAAAGTATTAGGAACTGGATACAAATTATGCCACTCTCAACATATTACAACCCCATATATACCACTTCCACAGGAATTCTGAGGAGGTGGTTAGATTAATTACAGCTTGCGTGGAGACATTAAAACAATTATTCTTCTTGCACCCCATACACGAATGGAACAGGGGAAGAACCCCTAATAACTGGCAGTGAGGCGTACCCCCTGTTATGAACTGTATAGTTGTTTGCAGAGTGTAGATGTAGAGTGTAGATAATGTTATTAGATGAGCAGATCCATAAACAGCATGGTGTCAAGTAACCACCAGCAAATATATAGTCTAACACAGGTGGCTTGAGGTGAATGAAGTAATGAATAAATGCCAAACATGAAAGTGAATTCTTACATTCTAGAAAATTCAGAAAGTTATTTTCACTTCTAATGACCTCTGATTTCAGGAATGCAGACAGCTCAAAGAAATTCCCAACATGAACCATGAACAACATTTTTGTTTGATTTTTCCTGGAACAGGAATATGAATTACCAAGTGGGTGACAAGTGCCACTTATGTAATGGAGAATCACTTCCCATTTGCTGAGTATGGAAGAACACATTTCACAGAATCCTCATAACAGAGACATTGCAGTAGCATGTAAACAGCTTACCTGCATTATCACTTCGTCTTCGCTTTCTACGAGACACTGATGAGTCACCATCGCCATCGTCAGATTTTCTTTCCTGAAAGAAAAGAAAGTTCAGCACTTAAATAAATGTAAATCAACAAAATTTGAGTGTAAATCACTATCACAAAGACTGCAATATGTCTACATATATACTCTGCAAACCACTGTAATAAGAATAGAAGAGGGCTCCTCTCACTATACTATTTGTTAGGGTTATGGGAGAAGAAGTTTTACAATGGAGATAAAGTGTCAAACAATAGGCATATGTGTAAAAACTACATCCTTTACTAGTGCTGGAGTAACCAAAGAGTGTTTGGACAGTATAGAAAGTCTCTTCTTTTACTTGCCTCTATCCTCTCACCCCATTTCTATTTTGTCAACACCACTCACACTGGTTGGGAGAGTTAGCTAAGACCCTTTGACAGATGTGGAAATAGGAAGTGTGTGTCAGCGCATTCCATAGGTCAGCACTGTTGGTTCAAGCAAACCTGGGTCAAGCACTAAAAGGGAATCAAGAAATTTATTACCTGCCTGTTGGCAGGGAGGCGCTTCCACAATAATGTCTTCTGAACTCAGGACCATGAGTTTAAAAAAAGAAAAAACTGTATGAACATTCAATCATTTGATAAAGTGATGCACTAGATAAATTAAGTATGAAATTTTGGCTGGAGACTCATCAACCCAAGTAAGAATAACTTCTGACTTGCACCAGATGACAGTGCTGGAACTCTAGTCATTCTTATTTTATGTTAATGAGCTGACCAGCAGTACTATTAGCAATCCCAGACTTTTCACAAATGATACTTACCAATAATGAATTATTGACAGGAAATATTTCCAGAAATAATCAAAATTATGAACAGTAAACTAAGACAATAACAATTTTCAGGAAATCAAAATGAAACAGTTTTACAGGGTCCATAACAGGTGGATGACTCCAGTTCATGTGTGTGACCAAACTTAGATAATTGCTAAAAGTGTGAGGGATCAGACCATTTGTTCAACTGACTGAACATATACGAAGAAGGATGTCACAGATGGTCACAGGTTTGCTTTACTGATGGGAGCAATAATCCTGAAAAAACAGATACAAATTATTCCACATAAGTCACCTTATGAGAATACAAGAACCAGCATTAGTGAAGAATCTAGAAATATTCTTCAGCCTCTTGCATTTAGCTCCCTTACAAACTCTGAAGACCAAATTAGGCTATTTACTGTACACATAAAGGCAGTTAATAATCCATTATTCGCTCAGTCCATACTCAATTGCAATGAGGAAAAATCCTAACACATGGTGCCTTCCAAAATACCCTCTGCCACACACTTCAGAGTAGTTTGAGGAATATTTATGCACACACAAAAATTTATGCACACACACTTCTTAACTGATATTAGAAGAGAGGAAAAATAAAAGAAAGTACTCAAGTCTCAGGAGATTATATAAAGAAAAATTATTTAAATACAAGACAGAATTAATCCTAAATTTTTCAGCTTATCTTGGTACTAACCATTTCGTCCTATTGCATATGAAATGCCGTAACACTAGAACCATGGCTGGGTCACTCATGACCCACTTAATAATTCTTTTGTTTGTCACTCTTTTGTATTGTTGCCTAGAGTGTTACATTTCTGTGACTTTTTATGAAATAATGTAATTAGTGATTATACTTCATTTCACATTTTATGGTGAAAACATAAAAGAGAAATATGAAGATGCACCTAAAACTGCGGAAGGGTCAGTTCTGAGCCGTCCAGTGCAGTCGCTATAACAATCGCATTTTTCATGTAGCTTCATGCCTATTGTTAGTGTGTGTTTGGTCAACAATCGCGGAACTCATTTTTACTTCACATTCGGCCGTCGTTCCAGTTTTCAGCAGGGGACGAAAGGGAGAGAAGTTCAAACAAGCCTGACCTTGTATGCAGATATTGCGCACCCAGAGCTTTGTACCACGGAAACAGGTTTAGTAGTGCTTTCTGTCTGTGTAGATAGTGCTTGTAACTTACGAATATATTATGGCCAAATTTCTACGCACAGAAGCGGACATTATAAATGCCCTAAATGAGATCTTAAATAATGAATCTGAGGGTGAGCCACTGGAGTCTTTATCTGAGGAAGAATTTCCATCACCAATAGTTCCGGATTCTTCATCAGCAGGCGATGTTACTACTGAGAAGGTTCTACTGAATGCTGATGAGAAAGGTATGTTTGTTTATGTGTTTGTTTTATAATAATTTTTGTTTATGTATATGTTGCGTAGACAGTAATTTGAATTGCAACACTTATGTTTATACATTGTTTCCTGTTGAATTTTTACAAGTTATATATTACATTTAGGAAGGTGTTTTTTGTTCTAATATTACACAATATATTCAATATTATGTCGCGTTCTAATATGTATAACTACTATTACAGGAACAGCTGCCACAAAGACTAAGTCAGCTCGAGGAAGTGGATGTCCTGAAGGTCGGTGTGGGCAGCAAACTGCCCAGGGTTCTGGACTACTTCAGTTTCCTTCAGGTAGCGATATTGTAGCACCCGATGGAACAACCTGGAACGTTGGAGTAATAGGTGACTGTTCAGCTGGAAGATATTGACAACAGAATGTTTTCAAAGATAGGACAGGGCCACCTCCGCATGCAAAATGAAACGTGAGTGAGACCTGTTAGAGTGCACAGCATGTAATGATAACGGACAAAATTTTGAAACATATTGTAAAATGTACAGAAACTGAAGCACCTTGTGTACTGAGCTCAGATGAGTGGACTATAAAAATTGAAGAACTGGAAGCTTTTATAGCTATATTGTACGTCCATGGTGCTATTGGAGCTAAGAACTTAGACCTGGACACATTGTGGTCACTGAAGTGGGGAAATAATTTTGTGAAATCAACAATGGCTCATGACAGATTCAGAGATATAATGCGTTATCTCAGATTTGACATTAGATCCACAAGATCAGAATGACTAAGAGAAGACATGTTTGCTTTGGTAACAGAAATCTGGAATGAGTTGATTGCGAATCCACAGTCTAGCTACATACCGGGTCCATATGTAACAACCGCTGAACAGCTTTTTCCTTCAAAGTGCCGTTGCATATTCACGCAGTTTATGGCATCAAAACCAGACAAATACGGGCAAAAGTATTGGATGGTGGTAGATAAAGACTCAAAATATATTGTGAATGCTATCCCTTATATAGGAAAGGATGACACTAAGCGGTGTGACGAGTGTCTTGGTGGCTTTGTTGTAAAAAAATTTATGCAACCTTACCTCAAAAAAGGAATAAATGTCACATGTGACAATTTTTTCACCTCCTTAGAACTCTCTGAGACACTGAAAGCTAATTCTACGAGTCTTGTGGGCACAATAAATTGATCTCGCAGGGATATGCCAATCTGTATCAAGAGGGCAAGAGAACAGTTATAAAGCACAGTATTGTTGAAAAAAGATGATACCACACTTGACTGTTTATCATTGTAAGAGCAACAAGAATGTCCTGATTCTGAGCACTATGCATCCTTATGTGACGATTGAGGATGGTATAAAAAGAAGCCAGATACTGTTATGTTTTATAACTGCTCTTAATATGGAGTGAATATGGTCAACCAAATGGCTTGCAAATACTCTGTCAAAGCACCACCGAGACGTTGGCCTGTTCACATATTTTACAACTTGTTGGATTTGGCTGGGATAAATGCGAGGGTATTGATTAATTCTCTAAATGAGAAAAAATTGAAACGCAGGGATTTCATCCTGCAGCTGGGGGAGGAGCTTGCTGAGAAGTATGCAGCAACTAGAAAGACTAGCATCCCTGTCAGACCTGAAGATATTCCTGACAGACAAAAAAAGCAAACACGCTGCCTTGTAAAGTCTAACTGTGAAGGAAAGAAATCATTTGTTAAGTGTCACACCTGCAAGAAAACTGTGTGCAACAAATGTACATCAAAAGACTATCATTTGTGTTCATTATGTAATGGTAGCCAGTAAAAACACTCAGCATATACATGTAAGTTTTAAAATATTAAATTATAATTTGTGTAAACATGGTTTCTTTTTGTTAACTTCATTCTAAATATCGTAGTGCTTCTAACAATAGATTCATTGGCAGTAACATTAACCCACTGACATAGGGGAAATAAAGGAAAAGATCGCAGGTCATTAGTGACCCAGCTGTGGTTCTTGGTATGTCCAAATATCAGCGGTTCTAGTGTTAAAGCACTTCATTTTTGTTACTGCACAATGGGACTACATACTTTTCACAATAAACCCACATAAATTCATTATATTCAGGAAATTTGCATCTCTGCCTTACTTCCAAGTGACATACGTGGTCCTGTCTTATATCCTTTGGTGGCGCATGAGCTGTTCGTACTCTACTGTCATTTGCTTGGATATTTGATTCACTTCATTGCTTGATCTCCCTCATTTCACTGCAGTGGTATCTATCTGGCACAAGAATTCATCAACCTCCACACTAAATTGCATCCTGAGACCCAAAGAGCCAACACAGCTGCTGCCTCACCCTGCATTCATGAAAATTACAGAGAGCATTGGTGATACTAATTGGGCTATAATGGTCCATCTCTAGAAGGTGCGTACGCAGTTTCAGTACTGGGACAAATATACTTTCTTGCCATTGTGTTATGAACTCGCCCTCACCCCTGATGCTGTTAAAGATGGTAAAGCTATGACACCAACAGTACCCTGATAGACATTTAATCACTTGAATGTGGATGTGGTCTGGCATTAGGGCTGTATCAGGGCAGTGGACTAAGACACCGACAAATTCCCACTTGCTGAATGGAGCATTACATGGCTCCAGTGGGGTGTAAAAGATAATTGCTTTTGCTCCATCCACTCTTTCAGGGCACAAATGGCAGGTTGATAATTCTCAGATGCAGATGCCCAGGCACAAAGAAGAGCAGAATGTTCAGTAATGGCACCTAGGTCGTTGCAGACAGTGCCATTCAAGGTAATACGAGGCACATCTGTAGGTTTCTGGTATCCGTAGAGATCTCTGATCTTAGCCCAAACCTCAAAGGACAGGTACATAGTCTGATGGTTTAAAGATTCCATTGCCAGCACACTTATTTCCATAGTTTTATTAGGTGGCAGGTCCGAACATGAAGCTGCTTACAGGCGATAAGGTACTTTGTTGGTGAGTGCTGCTTAGAGCATTGGAGAGCCAACATACAATCTCTAATGGCCTCAGACTTTTAATGACCACCAAGGTACTGTCTTCTTCTGGGGCAGGTCCACGAACAGGGGATCACCAATCCAGCTGCCAATGATTGAGTGCAGTAGTATTCTCAGCTGCCTCATCAATATCTCCATGCAGCAGGGAGCCCAGGGTGACAGGAGATGTGAAAGTACCCCGGTCAACACTGTCGAGAGCCCATCTCGGCAGAGAAGGGCATCGGGAAGTCATCACCACATGTCATCGTGGACTCTCTTGGGGGTGGATGGATGGATGGGAGAAGACAAGGAATGCAGATACGAAGGTAAATAACCAAGAAAGTTGCACGCACCAAGCTGAAGTTTGTGGGGCTACCAGAAATCAGTAGGCAAAGGTCAGGTTGTGGCTGTACACTTTCATGGCCTTTGCCATGGCCAATGGTTGTAGTTCCACCCCAAAAAGAGTTATGGGCATTGAAATCCCCAAAAGGGTGGGGGAAGCTGAGAAACCAATGATTACAGTATATTCTGACACACTTTACCGTTGGGGGTGGGGAGGTTAACACTGCAGTAGGTGATATTCTGAAATGCCCTTACTCAAACAGCAAGAACCTCTAAAGGTGTATTAAGAGGCATAAGTTCACTACAAAGAGTGTCCCGAACATACGTGCAAACTCTGCCCGACTCCCTGTCATAGGGAGCACGAGTCTTATAATGCCCCCGCTATCAATGAAGGGCCAGGGTATGTGTTGGTGGAAACCGAGTCTCCTGAAGGGGAATATGAAAGGCAGGGGAAGTGTTTGAAAGATGTCATAGCTCAGCCTGGAGGTGGAAAAAACTGCTATAGATCCACTGGAGAATAATAATGTTGAAGTATTGTGGGGCCGTAAAGCGACCAAGGAGGTGGCTTATGCCTTAGGGTCACGTGCTGCCATAGCTTGATGGGTCATAGCATCAATATACACAGGTTCTGGGTTCCACTATATGGTACAAACTGGGCCTCATGGGCCACCAGAATCTCTTCCTTGGTCACAGGAATGGAACAGGTGTGATTTGGTGGTGTGGGGGCTACCAGAATTTCCTTGTTTGAGGACTTTTGATATTTCTTCTTCTTAGTGTTTGCAGACCAGTGGAAACAATGGAAGCCAGTGTCCCATGTCCGAAGGGACCTCTTTCTGGCTAGGCAAGCCAGAGGAACATGACTTGTCTGGCTGGGAGGTGGGGGACCAATGTCCCTGATGGGTGGGAAGTCTATGATTTTCAAGTATGTGAGGTGGAAGTAGCAGGAGGAGAGTTGCCAACTATGAGTGGGGGGTGGGGGGGCGGAGGGGAGGGGTGAGGGGTGGGGGTAGGCTTGGTCAAGCAGCCCTGAAGCCCCACTGTAGGAGACGTAGCTGGTGACAGTACTGTTGCCAAAACATGCAAGGTCATGACAGCTGCAGCATATGACATTTGTAAGTGCTGGGTGCAAACACTAATACTTTGCCTCTTGTTAAGTTAGTTCATCCAGGGTCTCATATTCTTGTCTTTGTTGTCTCTGGAAATTGGTGAATTCTGGTGAGCAGGGAGGAATGGTGCATTCCACAGTTGACACTTTAAGCACTGAATGGTGGAAGGGGGGAGGGGGGGCATACAGTTTCACATCAGATATCGGTATATAATCACCTTGACCTTTTCAGGCAATTAATTGCCCTCACAGGCCAAGATGAAGCCACCTATAGCAACCCATTGTCCTTTGGTCCCCTATGTTCATGATGAATGAAGTGTACACCTCTCACCCCAAACTGGTGCATAGCTCATCAGATTCCAAGAGCAGGTCTTGGCGGAAAATGATGCCCTGAATTATATTTCGACTGTTATGGAGCAGTCACCTGTATGTCACCCAGCATGTTGCAAGCAAGCAGCACCTGTGACTGGGCAGGGGATGCTGTTTTGATCAAAACTGACCCACTTTTCATTATAGAGATGACTGCCACTTACACAAACTTGTCTTGTAAGTTTGTTTTGTGGCCAACAAGGAATCCCCATCAGTCCTTACACAAACCATGTGTTTGAGAGAATCTCTCTCTGCTTGTCACTTAGCCTTATGGTTCTCCCCTTGGCATAGCCAAGGAAGGGAACATTTTAGGGTCATACCTCTATGCATGAAGTCAGGCCTTTCCTTCACCAGAGACTGCTGGGCTGTATGACCGCCAGTGGAAGATAACTTCATCTACTACATTTGCAGCTCATCTACTGTAGTGACACCATTCTGAATTGAAACTCTTCCCATGCGCACCACCCAGCCTCACCAATGGCTACCTGGCCAGTAATGCATTGCGAAGGGTGCAAAGATGGAAAGACACGAAATGGGAGCATACACTGCATTGGGTGACTTTCGCTGCATGATCTGCACTTCCGGAGAACTTTGGAAATAGGTGGAAAGTTAAACCCAAGAATGGGGACTATGTTTTTATTTAATTAATGTCTGAATTGAAAACTCGATTCCCTTCCATAAACCAGGTCCCAGCATGGTGTGAACCAAGGAAAACCATCTGGTGTGGCAGGGGGGGGGGGGGGGGGGGTCGGATAGTGGAAGCATTTATTCAGAAGAGCTGTTAACCCCCTGGGGGTTCAGATCACCAGTTCTTTACAGTACCTTCTCAACAGAGAATGCTGCTGTATTTCACTGATTTTTGTGGAACAAACTGTTACGTAACTAAGTCATCAGACAACAATTCAGCTACCCATTGCGTTAAATGAACCAGCAAGCCATCTGATGAAAACCAAGATTAGTCCTCTCCAAATAAGAACTGTGACTCGTAAATGATCCCATTATGGTTACAGGAAGAAAATTGCCTAGCCTGCAGAGTACTGGCAATGAATGATCTTATTGGAGGTAGTGTTGTAATGCTCCACAACGAAATAGGTTTCAATAGTTCCACACATCAGATCTAACCAGGCATCTTGTATACATTCCACTCGAAACAATAACTCGGAATATCACACCACCAGAAAGTTTAAAATGGTTTAACACTGACTAAAATTCGTTCGAAACTGGTGTAAGATTACGAAATGTCCACTGCCACAATAACAGCAGTTCAGAAATGGTTGACTGAAGGGGATTCAGAAGTTGGAATCACACATTAACATATCGACAAAGTGCAGAGTCATCTACTACACAATTAACAATTCAAGGTGTTGGGAATAGGAGATGCCATAGGAATATCATAAAAAAGAATATTGTCTTTCGAAAGTTTCCTAAACATTCGTAATTGCGCTAGAGGTGTGTTGGAACGAAATGGTGTTGCCATCCTTGTACTCGCCTGTATTTAATGTGTAACTGTCTAAAGTTTCATTGCTGTACATCCGTTAGATATTGCTCAGAGCTTCACAGAGTGGAATGTTTTGTCGTACAGTTTGCGAATTTCGAGGTAGCAGAGATAGAGGAGAAACACGTTGCATTACATTTTGCGTGAAACTCTAGCAAACATTTACAGACACACACAAGATGATGCGGAAATTCTACATTGATGAGTGCTTAAGCTGTACTCGGTGTTTCAAATTGTTCACACAGTTTAAAATATGCGAAGGCGGAAGTTTAAGGTGAGGCCCATTTAGGATGCCCTTTGACGTCTACCGACAATGCTCATGTCAGGAACTTCAATGAAACTGTGCGTACCAATCTAAGACAGACTGTCCGAGAGACTGCAGAAGAATGTAATATTTCAGTTGGATCATGTCACAAAACCCTAAAACTGCATCGGGTTGCCGCCAGGTTGGTCACACGGCTATGGAGTCAAGACCAGACAGACCTTCACCTCTGAATCTGTGAAGAGCTTTTGTGTGGCGCTAATAGGAACCAGACGTTCGTTAAGATAATCTTAACTGATGAGATGTGGGTCTACGATTATGATATCAAGATGTTTAAAGAACGAAGATTTGCAACGATAGGCAAGACAAGAAAATTCGCAGGCAACACTTCACACGAACCAGCAAAAGGCATACCAAGGCTGCTTCCGGAAGTAGAAACAGCTTTTGGAGTGGTGTATCAATTGTTCAAGATAGTATTTAGAAGGAGACCAAGCACAATTAGTAAAAGGTAAGCGTAGAAACTTTTGTGGACAAAGTTGAGGAATTTTTTCAAAAGACAATGTTAACTGATCACAAAGAGGTGTCATACTTTGGCCATGAAGAGAAAGTCTTATTCAAGGTGAACATGATGTTCGTTTAGTATTAAAATGAAGTGAAAAAAGTAGTTCACTAAATTTTGGAGCTTATCAAAGAATTCAACTGAGGTTTTGTTTGATAATTTGCTACAATGACAGGACACATTGCTTCATGCGATGAAATCAGTAGCATCATAGTAAGTGGCACACAGGTGCCACGCACCAGAGATTGAAAGGTTTATGTCAGGAGCATTGCGAGTTTTCTTCTCTGCAATAAAAAAATTAATGCTTCTTATTTACAGTTCAACTTGCAATGGGGAAAAAATACTATGCAAGTTTTGGTTGCCAACCGAGTGGCGACAGACATGTGAGAAGAAGATTGGATTACAAACAGAAAGAAGTCATCTTATCAGGAAAATGTACCTGCACACGAAGCCGTTGTGGCAGTTGGAAACAAGTATTGTACCCACTGACGACCACGTATTCCAACTTCTAAGGAACCGAGTCACCACCACCAGGCTAGCTCGAGACAATTGCATCCCCTGGGTGTTGTCCTCTAGACCAACAACGTTGTTATTCCCGCCAATGATTGGTTTGAAAATCTTCCAGCCACACTTGGGCAATGGCATCTCCTCACTGGAAAAATGTTGTACAAAGTATACAGACATAAAAGGGATGGTGACATACAACTGGTGCATTTATATCAAAAATACACTTTTTCTGTCAAGGCAATAAATTGTCTCCTTACCGACAAACTACATACACACACCTACACCAAAGGCACTGTACAGTGCATGGCAGAGAGTATCCTGTATCACTTCTTGTCATTTCCTTTGCCGTTTCACTTGCAAACAGAGGGAGATGAAAATGACAATTTGCTTGCATATGAGCCTGATTTTCATCTGTCTTAACTACATGATTCTTATGCAACATGTATATTTGGTGGGACTAGAATCATTCTGCAGTCAGCTTCAAATTCCAGTTCCCTATATTTTCTCACGATTTTCTCAAAAAGAACGTCGCCTTCTCTCCAGTGATTCCTGTTTGAGTTCACAAAGAATCTCTAATATTCTTGTGTTGTTCAAATCTACCAGCAACAAACAAGTAAACTGCTTCTGAATTGCTTTGATATCTTCCTTTAATCTGACCTGGCATAGATCGCAGACACTAACAGTGCCCTTTATGTCATCTCATTTACAGATGAACCACACTTTCCCAAAACTTTTCCCAATAAACCAAAATTGACCATTTGCTTTCACTACCACAATGCTCACATGCTCATTCCATTTCATGTAACTTTGCAACGTTATGCAGAGATATTAAATGATGTGTGTGTGAAGCAGAGCACTACTCACACTGTATCTTAACATTATGAGTTTTTTTTTTCATGATCATCTGCATTAATGTACACTTCTATACTTTAGAACCAACTATAAATTTTGGCCAAGTCATCATCTATCATAATACTGTCATCCTCAACACCCTCCCATACTCCAAAGCATCAGCAGCAAACAGCAGATTGCTGCTCACTGTCCGCCATATCATTTGTGTGTATAGACAACAACAGCGGCTCTATCTTACTTTCCTGAGGCACTGCTTGCACTAACCTTGTCTCTGATGAACACTCGCTGTTGAGAACAATGTACTTGGCTCTTTTACTTACGAAGCCTTCGTGCCACACTCATACCTAGGAACCTATTGCACATGATCAGACCTTCCTTAACAGTGTTACTAATGTTTGTAGCAGTTCTTGTTCCTTTCACCACACGTGAGATGATGCACAAAACCGAGATTGCGTGTGAAAACTTTGTCATAGCAAAATTTCTTCACAGTTAGCCACCTACAATGAGAAATTTCTCAATTGCCCTTTCCAGTACCATGATGATTTTTTTTCCCTTGTATGTAACATTGTGATAATGACATTCATTTTTTGAATGTATGTTTTCACTTTATATTTATTCATGAGCAGTGGATCTTAAAGGTTCAGAAAACTCGACTTCACTTTGCCAGTTTTCACTATTAAGTTTGCTTACAAATCCATTACTGCTTTTGAGAGAGGGATTTTCATTTTCACATATTTTCACAATTACTTTTCCATGTCTCATGAGCTCACTGTTTACTTGTATATTTCCAATTTCAGAATGTTTCAGGTATGAGGGATTTAAGAACTTTTTCTTCTCTGTTTGCTGCTGTCATTAAAAGTACATTTTCTGTATGTAAATAATCAGAACAAGGCCACTGAAAATTATCACTGATCAATTTTAAAAACATTCCTAAACGCTTTTTTGTGTAGCCAAGAGTTATACATCAAACACCCAATTCCTTTTATGACTTTTTTTGGGATAGTTTTTAGAAGATGAAGTCTTTAATTTATTGTTTGTGGAAAGCATTGTGTCACTACACCTTCCTACTACTGCCATCCTGGAATATATAGGAATGATAGGAGTATCATACAGATTGACAGTAAGACTGGAAGTAATAACTAAGGGCAGAGTGAAGCTGGTCTCAAGGAATTAAATACGGAAAATCCAGATTCTGAAAAACGTATAGACAACATTGATACTGAGCTTGAAAATAGCTCTGGTAATGAAGGTAAAGGAGGAAAATTTCAAACATTTCACTTTACAGAATGAAATTGGTTTGGTAATGCTACCCACAGGAGTTTGCCATCTCCACACAAACAGAGAGCTGAAACTGCAGTGAAAGGGAAAGGACGTCACAGTATAGTGGTGGACAGTAGGCTTCAACATTGGAATGATGTGTGTTGTGTGGAAAACACCGTACTGCGATCTCAAGAACATTACTTACCAGTGCTGAAGGATCAGACATAGTGGTTGGTAGAATCTCTCATTAATTTAGAGACAACCTTAACCACCACAGCAATTGGAACAGTGGTAGCTGAAAGTGATACGCATCTGCAGTCTGATAACTTAACTGAAGCCAGAAACGAGTGGTTCAAATGAAATGTCACATTTGTAAATGAGAATACCCATCGACTCCATCTGGCAGACAATACCCCCACTGTCACAAATGGGGATAGTGCAATAACGGTATGGACAGATACTGCTAATCACTCTGACCAGACAGAGCAGTTACAGCAATGGAGAATGAAAGAAATTGGCTGTGACCAGAATATGTAATTTCTGAGCCAGTTTGTACCTATGTGTTGGTAACTGAAATTGGAGGTGCTGATACTAATACACACACATGTTTAGGACCCAGCATAAATGGTAGTATGGACAGTAATGACAAGCTTCTCCATAGAAGTTATGATTTAGGTGGTACGTAATATGAAGGCTGGTGGTCATGCTAACTGGAAAAAAAATATATATATGGAAGTGGTGGTATCAAAAATTCTATATCTGGAAGTGAAATTACCAGCAGAAATCAGTCTTTTTTTTTTTTTTGAAGGGGTGAGACCCAAGCTCAGAGAGAGAGAGAGAGAGAGAGAGAGAGAGAGAGAGAGAGAGAGAGAGAGAGAGAGCAGAGAATACACACAGCAATGAGCAGTGTGAGGATTTCAATGACAATGTAATAAGTTTACATTCATTCAGAATTCAGATCCAGCTGTATAATAAAATTATCAAGTTCCTTCCCCCTACATGAGGTGATGAGGAAAAGATTATACATACTGAGGAAACAGACTGTAGGCAGCACCCAACAGGCTGAATAAAGCAAACTAGAAATTAAACATAACGTGTTTATAACTGATAATACAACACAAAACAGATGCATCCGGACAACCTGTTAGTCCTAATAAACAAGTATAGTCAGGATACCATCTCATCCAACAGTTGTGATGTTACACATTTTGACTTTCAAGCATGAGAGGTAAGTTTGTGCAGTGAGGGAGGAAACACTCTTGTGACTGGATCAGTGGTACTTGATTTTAGTATCATTGAAGATGATATTAATTCTTTGAAGATAAAAAGAGTTTGATGATACAGGCACTGCCAGTAGTTCAGTACCACAATGTGAATTTTAAGTGGATATCAAGATCAGTCATAATGTTACAACACTGAATTGCGGAGTCAAAATGTTTCCATTGTTAACACACAAAGCATTTTTGTGTCAAACTTAACAAATGAATTGTGTTCATTGTTATATTAATTATCTGCCAAGAGCTACATCTGTAAATAATGAGAGTTGAAATTAAAAGCATAAAATTCTGAGAAGAACAATATTAATTTGTCTACTGTTAGTCCAATTTGTTTTAATATATAGGAAAGGGTACAGTCTGAAGTGAAAATCACAAACATTATCAGTGAGGTATGATCACGAATGATTTTAGTGGAAAGAAAACAATCACTACCTCCTGCCTAGGATAAACAAAGACTAATTTCATTGCCTAATCTGTCTACATCTATGTCTATACTCTGCCAGACACTGTGTAATGCATGGCAGAATGTGATTTCCATAGCTATACATCATAGGGTTTCTTCCTGATCCATTTCCATATGGTACATTGGAGAAGTGTGGGATGGGTGAGAGAATTGAACCCAGTCTCAGCTTTTGTACTTCAAGTGAGTTGAACATATGGAGGGAAATGAAAATAATTTTAAAAAAATCGAAAGATATGTCGCAAATAAAAGTATTTTAAAATATGTGGTGCAGTCAACATATAGGAAAAATCAGTATCAATATAGTGATTACAAATTAATTTAAAAGCGTTCAAAGGTGTGAGCAGAGGTCAAACAGCTAGCTAGAAGGCTTTCCCTCAGTTATGACAAGTTACAGAGATGTGTGTGCAGAGAAAGAGAATGTCCAACTTAAGTGGAAACCGATATGGGGCTTGCAATGTGACTGAATGGGAGAAAGGAAGTGCTTAAGTTAAAGTGTGTGTGTGTGTGTGTGTGTGTGTGTGAGAACAATGTTCACATGTATAAGGTGCTCTACTTCAAATAAGCAGTGCAAAAATTTACATTCTCTCACAGTGGTAACTGTAGGTGCGAATATGGATAATTGAGGGTGCATGTTTCCTGACACAATATATCAAGTAAAATGTGCACAAATGTTGCAAAGGAGACTTAGCCTGATTTAATTATAGAGTGAAAGTCTGGATGCACTAAGTGTCAAATTTTATTGAAAATTAGTTATTGCCATATTATTGAGCTATGTGACAGTGCCAGCTGCTAAAAATGCTGTGACATCTTTCTGCTGCAAGTAGTTCATATGGCTAGTCATAGATGGCTCTGTGTGGTGCCTGCCACCTATCTTGAGAAGTTCTGCACACTCTCCGATTTCCATTTAATATATCTACAATCGATGTAGTTTGTACTTGCAATATTGATACAATATCTAAATCTGAACAGGAGATTGTGAGTTGGAGGAAACAACAAAATTCAAAAACTAATGGTGAAATTTATTATACCTACAGAGATGTTGAGAAGCCACAAAAGAAATTACCATTACCTGAAGTAAATAGACATTTAGGGTAATATTATTTCACACCTGAATCCTTGGTTGTATTATAATTATTTATTTATTTATATTCCATATCAACCAATACAAGCTACATCAAAACATTGTTTTGTCACTCCTTAGAAATTTAGCTGAACAAAGTATTTGTCAACTTTTCAACTTTTGGGCTATATGCAGCTGATAGTATGAATATAAGGCGTCACTTTTGATATGCAGAAGACACTCTTCCAAGCATTTAGCAAGTGAGATGTTAACAGTCAGGGTAGCTATATACTTGTCTCATTAGAAGTATTGGCAGTTGTGCGCCATCAATATGGCTCATACATTGATCCTATCGGAAGTCAATGATAATGCTCGGTAAGCTTCACTGTTCCAGAAAGGAATGGGAAACATCATCAAGGTATTCAAGAAGACCTCTAGACATTTTTTGAATTACTTCAAGACAAAGTGAAACCCTGGTGGAGTGAAAAAAATAAGGAGAAATTGCATATAAAGATATTAAGGTGTGTGGGGGGGGGGGGGGGGGCGGCAGGGGGGACCCATTGTAATTTCTCACCTGATAGGAAACAAATTGAATAACTTTAATTGCATGCCTATGGACCTAAATCATAACAGACTGAAATCACATGATAGTTGTGATTTAAATATCCATAACCTGTGGAAGGAATTTCTGATGAAATATCCTAGTAGTAAGACGACAAGTTTTCTATAATGGCATTCATCACCCTCCTTTCCAGGAACCATGGGCACACACTTCCAAAGACTGTGACTGCTGCCCTGAAAGGTAGCTACAAAAAGTAGGGAGAGAGCTAAAGCTGCTTGAGCAAAATTAAAATTTGAGCACCAACTTAGAGCAGTTTAATTCATTTTCAACTCCATGAAAAGTGACAGTATTGCCTCAATATTACCCAACAGTGACATGTGCACTACAATTATGAACTTAACAGAAAGTGTTCCAGCTACCTAAACTCTCACATTCAAACATGTACTACTCTTGGCAACTTCATGTATGCAATTTTGGCATTCACATTTGTGAAGATGGGATTGTGTGTTTCTCATGAGTGAGTCATCTTTATGTGGAAACCAGATGGTATCCTTTTTGTAAAGCTGTTAATGACCCTGACAGCCCTTTGAAACACAAAAAAAGAATGTGTTTGACATGATAACTTTGTGGAAAAAAACAAGAAACCACATGATGTTATCCCTCTAGATGACCCTGTGCAGCACAGCAGTTTTAAAGTTTTTAGTGGTCAGGTTTCTCTTCTTCCAACCAGAATTTTGCTCTGAGAGGCACCAGAAGAAATCTAAGTGTGAAGTTCCAACTGGTACAGTGCAAATTATCATAAATGCAAGGCCCAAGTGCCTATTTACAATGACAGGAAAGTTTTTGACTTCAATAAACCATTTGCAAGTGCTGATGACTGAAAACTACTGACAGTCCTGGAAAGTGAGAAAGCATTCAATGAACTGGAAATATGATCACAATGCAAGGTTTTGAAGTCAGAACATAGTGTATATGATATACTGCCCACTGAGTTAGATGAGCAAGGAATAACAGCTTTAAAAATTTGCTTTACGTCATAGCTATTACACACATCATCTGATTTCTGTCTTTTATAATGATTTAGGTTTACAGGCATGCAATTCATGTTGTTTAATTTGTTTCCTATATGAAGATTAGAATTTTCAACAGTTGTGTTGATGAAGGGCAAAGCAATTTTATCTTTAAATGAAAAATAAGTGTCACATTCTTTTCAGTATCACAACGTATCACAAGTTGTCACATATCTCAGTGTTTGATAATGTAACTACAGTATTTTTCAACATCACCTTGCAGAGTTTTTCAAATTGAGTTTTTATTATGCAACTACAATGTTAGTATTACGGTACATACCCCTCTTCTATTTTATAGGACAATTTTGCAAAATAAAATTTATTTCCACTTATTCTCTTTATAATGAAGCACTTAAGTAGTAGCTCACTAAAGAATTTTGAAGATACAGATCATGTTCTACACCTACATCACCATTTACATATATACTCCACTTGCCACCATATTGTGGAGAGTACCCTGTATCACTACTAATCACTTCATTTCCTTTACCACTTGCAAAGAGAGTCAGGGAGGAATGATGGCTATATGCCTCCATATAAGCAATAATTTATCATCCTGATCCTTATGAAAACTTGTCTTGATTGCAGTATAATCATTCTGCAGTCTGCTTCAAATTCAGGTCCCTTAAATTTTCCCCAGTGGTATTCCTTAGAGCATCACCTTCCCTCCATGGATTCCCATTTGAGTTCCCAAAGCATCTCTAATATTTGTGCATTGTTCAGACCTAATGGTACAAGGGTAGGAGCCAGTGGGTAGGGAGGGTGGTTTGGGGATTTCATAGGGATGAACTAAGAGGTTACGAAGGTTAGGGGGACGGTGGAAAGACACTTGGTACAGTGGGGAGGATTTCATGGATCTCATTTCAGGGCAGGATTTGAGGAAGTCGTATCCCTGCTGGAGAGCCACATTCAGTGTCTGACCCAGTCCTGGAAAGTATCCTGTCACAAGTGGGGCACTTTTGGGGTTCTACTGTGGGAGGTTCTGGGTTTGAGGGGATGAGGAAGTGGCTCTGGTTATTTGCTTCTGTACCAGGTCAGGAGGGTAGTTTCGGGATGCGAAAGCTGTTTTCAGGTTGTTGGTGTAATGCTTCAGGGATTCCGGACTGGAGCAGATTCGTTTGCCACAAAGACCTAGGCTGTAGGGAAGGGACCATTTGATGTGGAATGGGTGGCAGCTGTCATAATGGAGGTACTGTTGTTTGTTGGTGGGTGGGTTTGATGTGGACGGACGTGTGAAGCTGGCCATTGGACAGGTGGAGGTCAACGTCAAGGAAAGCGGCAAGCGGCATGGGATTTGGATTAGGACCAGGTGAATCTGATGGAACCAAAGGAGTTGAGGTTGGAGAGGAAATTCTGGAGTTGTTCTTCACTGTGGGTCCAGATCATGAAGATGTCATCAGTAAATCTGTACCAAACTTTGGGTTGGCAAGCTTGGGTAACCAAGAAGGCTTCCTCTAAGCAACTCATGAATAGGTTGGCGTACGAGGGGGCCATCCTGGTACCCATGGCTATTCCCTTTAGTTGTTGTTATGTCTGGCCTTCGAAAGTGAAGAAGTTGTGGGTCAGGATGAAGCTGGCTAAGGTAATGAGGAAAGAGGTTTTAGGTAGGGTGGCAGGTGATCGGCGTGAAAGGAAATGCTCCATCGCAAAAAGGCCCTGGACGTGCGGAATATTTGTGTATAGGGAAAAGGCATCAATGGTTAAAAGGATGGTTTCTGGGGGTAACAGATTGGGTAAGGATTCCAGGCGTTCGAGAAAGTGGTTGGTGTCTCGGATGAAGGATGGGAGACTGCATGTAATGGGTTGAAGGTGTTGATCTATGTAGGCAGAGGTACGTTCTGTGGGGGCTTGGTAACCAGCTAAAATGGGGCGGCCGGGATGATTGGGTTTGTGAATTTTAGGAAGAAGGTAGAAGGTGGGGGTGCGGGGTGCCAGTGGGGACAGGATGTTGATGAGTCAGGTGAAAGGTTTTGTAGGGGGTCTAAGGTTCTGAGGATTCCTTGAAGCTCCGCCTGGACATCAGTAATGGGATTACCTTGGCAAACTTTGTAAGTAGTGTTGTCTGAAAGCTAACGCAGTCCCTCAGCCACATACTCCCGACTATCAAGTACCATGGTCGTGGAACCCTAGTCCGCCGGTAGAATGACGATGGATAGGTCAGCCTTCAGATCACAGATAGCCTGGGCTTCAGCAGTGGTGATGTTGAGAATAGGATTAAGGTTTTTTAAGAAGGATTGAGAGGCAAGGCTGGAAGTCAGAAATTCCTGGAAGGTTTGGAGAGGGTGAGTTTGAGGAAGAGGAGGTGGGTCCTGCTGTGACGGAGGACGGAACTGTTCCAGGCAGGGTTCAATTTGGATAGTGTCTTGGGGGAGTTGTATCATTAGGAGTAGGATTAGGATCATTTTTGATCATTTTGTATTCACCTCCTTTTTACTGTAATGTACCATACAATTTTATCCCGCCTATATATACACTCAATAATAGGTAACCCACTTTCAAACCATAACCACAATTTTTTTTTTCCTCCTCCTTTCTTTTCCGCTTTCAACACTACTGCTGCTATAAAATCCACCGTTTCCAGTTCACAAACGTTCCTTTCACGTATTAAACAACCATTTCGGCTAGTTCTAATAACGTTCGCTTTATGTCCATTTCTATTTTTCCCAACATCACTGATCATTTTTAGCCGCTTCCCACGGGTTTTAACGTCATTATTTCTTCGTCAGACAATTGTTAGCCTCATTTTCATAATCTGCCACCACAAAACAACTCTTTTTAATATATTTGCACGCAGTTTTTTCGAAATTTTCCCGAATTTCTCCACCCTTTGACGTGTTTTGGAGGCAACACAACCACCTAACCTTTGTGCACATCGTTGTATACCAACCCAAGTTCACCACAGGATCAACATAGCACAGCTTTTACCAACACTTTTTCGCCTTTTTTCACACCAGATCTCCAGTTGCTTTCCAGTTCACCTTTATCTCTCCCCATATATTTTAATTTTCATTTTCATTTCAGCCTCATGTCGCACTTTCCACCTTCTAATACCATGTCACCCTCACAACATCCCCAGAACGACTCCCTTAAGTTTTATTTACATTCCCTCTGCAAACATGCCTTCGCCGTAGCCAGATTACGCTCCCATATTTTATTTTCCCAAGCCTGTCTGACATTTGGCATTACCCCCAAAGGCCTCACACTTAAAGTTCCCATCTCTGGCTGTAACCCTTCTTTCCATCAGTCCCTGTACCAGTTCCAAACTGAACAATCCATTTCCCTCACCCACCTAATCCTTCACGTACACATCAACTCAACCAATTAACACACCCGTCAACACCTATCCTTAATAAAAGTCCTTAATCTCTCCTCTCCCACATCCACACCGGCTGTTCAGAGCATCCTCCTACAGGCCAACTGCAAATTAGAACAGCATGCCACCCTCCACCTCAAAAAACTATCCAATCTCCTGGTTTCCTACCTCCGGAAAGGCAACTCACTCACCCTTCAAAACCTTTCCAGCAAACCTCAACCTCTTCTCATTGCACACAGACCCAGTCTCTCCCATCTACTCAACCTCCCACTTCCTGCTCCACTCCCCCCAAAACCTCAAAATTCGAATCAACACAATCTGGAACCACAATACCCTAATTCAGTAGTTAACCTTTCCTCCAAACCTCTCTCCCAATCCGAAACCTCTCTCCTATCCAACGGCCCCAGATTCAACCAAACAGCCCTCGTCAAAAACTTACTGTCCTACACTCGTACTCTCTGCTGGAAATATCACTTTGCCATGAAGAAAAATGATCCTAATCCTACTCCTAATGATCAAACTCCCCAAGACACTATCCAAATTGAACCCTGCCTGGAACAGTTCCATCCTCCGTCACAGCGGGACCCATCTCCTCTTCCTCAAAATCACCCTCTCCAAACCTTCCAGGAATTTCTGACTTCCAGCCTTGCCCCTCAATCCTCCTTAAAAAACCTTAATCCTACTCTCAACATCACCACTGCTGAAGCCCAGGCTATCTGTGATCTGAAGACTGACCGATCCATCGTCATTCTTCCGGCGGACAAGGGTTCCACGACCATGGTACTTGATCGTTGGGAGTATGTGGCTGAGGGACTGCGTTAGCTTTCAGACAACACTACTTACAAAGTTTGCCAAGGTAATCCCATTACTGATGTCCAGGCGGAGCTTCAAGGAATCCTCAGAACCTTAGGCCCCCTACAAAACCTATCACCTGACTCCATCAATATCCTGACCCCACTGACACCCCGCACCCCCACCTTCTACCTTCTTCCTAAAATTCACAAACCCAATCATCCTGGCCGCCCCATTTTAGCTGGTTACCAAGCCCCCACAGAACCTATCTCTGCCTACATAGATCAACACCTTCAACCCATTACATGCGGTCTCCCATCCTTCATCCAAGACACCAACCATTTTCTCGAACACCAGGAATCCTTACCCATTCTGTTACCCCCAGAAACCATCCTTTTAACCATTGATGCCTTTTCCCTATACACAAATATTCTGCACGTCCAGGGCCTTTTTGCAATGGAGCATTTCCTTTCACGCAGATCACCTGCCGCCCTACCTAAAACCTCTTTCCTCATTACCTTAGCCAGCATCATCCTGACCCACGACTTCTTCACTTTCGAAGGCCAGACATACCAACAACTAAAGGGAATAGCCATGGGTACCAGGATGGCCCCCTCGTACACCAACCTATTCATGGGTCGCTTAGAGGAAGCCTTCTTGGTTACTCAAGCCTGCCAACCCAAAGTTTAGTACAGATTTATTGATGACATCTTCATGATCTGGACCCACAGTGAAGAACAACTCCAGAATTTCCTCTCCAACCTCAACTCCTTTGGTTCCATCAGATTCACCTGGTCCTAATCCAAATCCCATGCCGCTTGCCGCTTTCCTTGACGTTGACCTCCACCTGTCCAATGGCCAGCTTCACACGTCCGTCCACATCAAACCCACCCACCAACAAACAACAGTACCTCCATTATGACAGCTGCCACCCATTCCACATCAAATGGTCCCTTCCCTACAACCTAGGTCTTTGTGGCAAACGAATCTGCTCCAGTCCGGAAGCCCTGAACCATTACACCAACAACCTGAAAACAGCTTTCGCATCCAAAACTACACTCCCGACCTGGTACAGAGGCAAATAACCAGAGCCACTTCCTCATCCCCTCAAACCCAGAACCTCCCACAGAAGAACCCGAAAAGTGCCCCACTTGTGTCAGGATACTTTCCGGGACTGGATCAGACTCTGAATGTGGCTCTCCAGCAGGGATACGACTTCCTCAAATCCTGCCCTGAAATGAGATCCATGAAATCCTCCCCACTGTACCAAGTGTCTTTCCACCGTCCCCCTAACCTTCGTAACCTCTTAGTTCATCCCTATGAAATCCCCAAACCACCTTCCTTACCCTCTGGATCCTACCCTTGTAACCACCCCCAGTGTAAAACCTGTCCCATGCACCCTCCCACCACCACCTACTCCAGTCCTGTAACCCGGAAGGTGTACACAATCAAAGGCAGAGCCACGTGTGAAAGCATCCACGTGATTTACCAACTGACCTGCCTACACTATGACGCATTCTATGTGGGAATGACCAGCAACAAACTGTCCATTTGCATGAATGGACACAGGCAGACAGTGTTTGTTGGTAATGAGGATCACCCTTTGGCTAAACATGCCTTGGTGCACGGCCAGCACATCTTGGCACAGTGTTACACCGTTCGGGTTATCTGGATACTTCCCACTAACACCAACCTGTCAGAACTCCAGAGATGGGAACTTTCCCTTCAGTATATCCTCTCTCCTCGTTACCCACCAGGCCTCAACCTCCACTAATTTCAAGTTGCCGCCACTCATACCTCACCTGTCATTCAACAACATCTTTACCTATGTACTTCCGCCTCGACTGACATCTCTGCCCAAACACTTTGTCTTTACAAATGCCTGCTTGTGTCTGTGTATATGTATGTGTGGATGGATGTGCATGTGTGCGAGTATATACCTGTCCTTATTCCCCCCCTAAGGTAAGTCTTTCCTCTCCCAGGATTGGAATGACTCTTTACCCCCTCCCTTAAAACCCACATCCGTTCGTCTTTCCCTCTCCTTCCCTCTTTTCTGATGAAGCAACCGTTGGTTGCAAAAGATTGAACTGTGTGTGTGTGTGTGTGTGTGTGTGTATGTGTGTGTGTGTGTGTGTGTGTGTGTGTGTGTATCAACCTGCCAGCGCTTTTGTTTGCTAAGTCACATTTTCTTTGTTTTTTAGATATATTTTTCCTTTCCCACGTGGAATACTTCCCTCCACACACACACACACACACACACACACACACACACACACACACACACACACACACACACACACACACACACGCGAGTCACCTGTGCTGTTTAGTAGTCACTTGGGACTTTGCACTAAGCGAAAAATTCACGACAAATCAAAGCTAAGCTAAGCTAAGCGAAGTGCCAATTCCATAATATACTCTTTGTAAAACCAAATTGAGATTCAACCTTGACCTGATGACTTCTTTGTTTTCAACCCTTTCAGTTGTTTCTCTGCACTTGGGATGCTTACTACTATGTTATCCATATGAGACATTGTGTGATGATCAAGCAATGGTGACTTTGTACAATTCTTCTGCACGATTGCTTTCTTCAACACAAAATTCAAAATTTCAGTTTTTATTTTGCTATCTTAAACTGCCACACTGAACTGGTCAATGAATGACTGCAAAGAAGCTTTAACCATAGACACTGATTTTACATAGAACCAGTATTTTCTTAGATCCCCTGACATCTATTTCGCTACAGTGTAACAGCGGTAGTAGTTTTACACTTCACACCCCCACACATCTTCTCATAGATGCATGAATCTTTCTACTAATCTTTGCTTCAGTATTTTCCTGATTTCATTATTAAACCCCAGTAGGTCTTTCCCAACCTTAATTCACTTCATAGGCATCTATTTCTCCATAGCACAACTAGAAATCTGTTTCAACTTTGCCTGTATTACCTCTACAACCATCATAAGGGAAATAAGAGATGTCAATTCATTGCCAAGTGATATACTAACAGCTGCTTACCTGCCATTTCTCCACTGGCCTTCTTGACTGGTTTACACACTGCTACATGGGCAGATTCCCTTTTGTTAGGCAATGAGGTGCATCAAAAGCAGAGTGAAACAAGTGACACCCAAGGTGTCCCATGCGATACACCAGATTGCCTGCTACTGCTACAACCTGAAGCAACAGTCTGAAGGTGACTGACCATAGACATACATGCATTCAGCTATTTGCTAGCTGTGGCCAGCTCCAACTAGATCCACACACAGTATGCACCCATTCTACCCATCCTACTAGCAAGACTAACTGAAGATGTTAACGGTAACAACTGAAAAATGTAAGATGTAACTTGCTACCTTCCCCCCTCCCCACAACATTTCACCAATGCACACATGGCTTACTAAGCTGTGTAGCTGGCTGTTGAGAAGAGATGAAAACAGCACTAAATACCGTCTGAATTAATATTTACAGTTAAAAACATGAGATTAGACCTCTTAAATAGAAGAACATGCACAAAACTTAAGAAATATACTGCCATTAGGAAAACACAGAAAAATCTGTTATGTTCTCCCTAAATAAATAAAAACCAGTGTTATGACACATACCTCCTTTAGAACTTTCACTTTACAACTGACCCTAAACTTAAAATATTACAAATTTGGATGAGAAAACCACCACAGTGCAGCAAGACTCGGTCCAATGTCCACTGAAGTGACAGGGAGAGTAGTGAGAGTCCTCAAAGTTTTGTCAGTTATGGGAGAGGCAGTTAGGTCACAACAAACAAAATCAGTGATTTAAAATAAATCTCTTAACATAACTGGGCAACCTGCCATTACAGTTGCATTTTTTCTCTCTTACTGTACATTTCCCTGTCACCTCAAAATCAGCAGTTTCAGTGTTCAAAAAACATTTAATATGAAAGAATAGCTGAAGTTAAGGTGAAACAGTTTTGGAGACTGGACAATGATAACTGCAGGTGAGTGAAAACTTAGTTACCAGTACATGTTTAATTTGTTAAAAAGTAATTTTCCAGTATTTTCAAGTGTAAAAGATAATGTCCATCTGAGATAAAAGTTTCTAATGTGATAAATATTGAACAAAGGACTTCTTTTAGTAGATAGTGCCATTCATGGAGGTATTGCTGAGTGTGTATACACAGATTTCATTGATGGGAGTAAAAGTAAATACAGTGAAAAAGCAATTTAAAACAACTGAGCATTGGCAGCATTTGTGGAATATTACAAACAGTAGTAACTTGGCAATAACAACATTTTTATGGGTTTCCACTGCTGGATTTGATATCTTCTGAGGTGCAACATTTTCCTTTGGCATCCTATACTAATGAAGAATAGAGAGGAAGAATTATCACAAAACTGGAAAAATTTGCCAGGGTTACTTTCTTCTTACAACAGAAGAAAATAATGATTATTTGAAGAACTCTGTTGTTGAGGATACTGTTTCAAGTGGTGCCCAAATCAAAGGCTATGGGCCTCACATGCCGACTGAGAAATCATGGTCCATAGAGAGTGGGCAACAGGTTGATTGACACTCTGCCTGAGGACAGCTGGAATTGAGATCTTTGAAGAAAACAGTGGTCAAATCTACCATTGAACATCAAACAGTACAAAATCCCTACATGAGACTTGTTCAGATTTGATTCAGGTAGCAACATGCACAATAAAATTACTGTAATTCATTAATTGACTAATATCAAGTAGGTACAAATATCCTGATATTTAACATGCTCTCTTGATTTATGTTTCCTTAAACAAAAGTTAATTTTTTATGAAACTGGGATACTGTTTGTGGGTGTCTGCTGTGTAGGGAAGTTCCAGACAGAGAACCCACAAGGACATATTGTGATGTGTCTCCTCGGGTCAGCCACAATAGAATAACTTGTCAATGTATGAGCCAGTGTGAGGAGTGTTCTCTCACTGTAAGATAAAATCAAGAGCGAACCCAGTGTGGACATTCCAATCCACATAAAGTGATAACATATTTTCCACAGATGTTGGTAGTGGTTTTTGCATCCATTCTCAAACTATTAAGGGCAGTAGAAGTTTAGCAATCCCTATCCCAAACATTCAGAATTACAAGCTTTCCTTGTTTCTTAAGTCAGTACCAACTATTCTGACATCTATTAATTCACTCTTACCCATTTCCTCATTAAGTTGGTCAGTGAACTCATTCCTGGTATACTGATGTGCCTCAGTCACAATTCGATAACATATCAGCAAAGCCAGCCCTTAATTATTTCCCAAGCAATTGCCAGGTTTGTCAAAAGTATTGTTTCTATAATTATTTGTGTTGATTTCATTATTTAAAAAATAATTTGGCCTGACTTTTCTGATAGAAGAAACTGTTAAAAAAGGTGGAATTTTTCAATAGATTCAGTTAATTGAATGAGTTAGGTTTTAATTGTCATTTCTATAACAAACATCAAACAAAGTATACTTACAGTATCTATTATTGTGAGGATATATAAAGACCCGATTATTAGTCCTGAAACAATCAGACCACGGCCAATTTTTAAACGAGACACCTATATTGCTTAGATCAACAACAATGCATCAACTCAATCATGAAATTAGTGCAACACCAATAGGCATGTGTTAAAATAATGATAGTGTCTGTTCAATAGTGTCACACATGCCATATTATTCTGCAAGAACTGTGTGGTTGGGGTTTTACTGCTCATAGACGTTCAGTGGTAAACTATTGTAGCAGTATGCTGATGTCTGCCTGCAAACTATTAATGATGTTTATCAAAAGTTAACCAATAGCAAACTGGCCATATTAACTGTGTAATATGGGGGGTTGTGAGTGAACTGTGAAATGCAACTGTGCAACTGTCAGCTACATCATTTACAGTAGTCAGTGTTGAACTTCCATCCCCAATTTTTCAGCCAGTATAACAACGCAATACTTTGACTCCAAGAACTATCAAAGAAGACATAAAGCAGGCAAACGTCAAAATGGGGTAGTGCTGGCTAATAACTTGAAGGTAGCACAATCAGCCACACCAAGACAGGAACTTCTAATTGTCATTGGTTCCATTGGCTCCACAGTAAATGTGCTGCATATATTTGGCAGGGACTGTAGTTTGTAGTTACAAATGTAAAAAACACATACTGAACGCCACTATTAGTTCAGTAGGTGAGTGGGGTATGTAGAAAGGAAATTAATTGATGACATAAATTGTGACTGTTACCAGAAATAATACACTTCTGCAGGGGAACATTTAGTCTCAGATTAAAAAATAGTTAGAGAAAGGTATATCAGCAGACAAAAGGAAGGCCTATTGTAACCACTTGGAGCTCCATGCACATGAAAACTGAGTGCCCTGAAAGGAAAACAGGAATGATTGTGGGGGTAACCATATGCTACTGACAGAACTCACAATTACTGCTTCTTTTTCTCCTAATTCTTCTTTTTCTTCTTCCTCTCCTCTCTCACCACCAGTCTCCTCTCTGGCTGGTTGTTGGGCTCCTGATCGTCATAGAAAAAAAAGATCAATTTTGAGTTAATGTCACAATTTAGGCACAAATATATGACAAGTAAAAGACAAACTAAGGATGTCTCATCATGGAATAAAATGGCACTAATTAAACAGTAGAAAACACAAGTTGGAATATTAATAACATTCTGAAGAAGATAGATTGCTATCCACCATAAATATGACCTGTTGAGCTGCAGACAGGCACAACGAAAAGACTTTCTTGTATCCGCCTGAATGAACATAGGTGTGTGTGTGTGTGTGTGTGTGTGTGTGTGTGTGTGTGTGTGTGTGTGTGTGTGTGTGTGTGTGTGTGTGTTTTTCTGTGTGTGTGTGTGTGTGTGTGTTGGGGGTGGGTCAAACATGATCCATTCTAAGAGTCACCACGTACATTTTCTTTGGGATTTTGCATGCCTCAGTGGTAGCAGACAGCTGTACTATAGATGTAACCACAAAGGAGTATTTGTCGAGATTAGACAAAAGTGTGGTTGCTGAAGAGAAGTGCAGCACCCTTTTCGGTAGTTGAAGGTGCATCAGTCTGGGTAAGTGACTGTTCTGCCCTTGTGACACCAACTTACATGGCCTTGCAGTGCTGGTACAGTGAACAGCTTCTTGCAAGAGGAAACTACAGCCGTAATTTGTCCTTAGGCCATGCGACTTTACTGTACAGTTAAATGATGGCATCCTCTTGAGTAAAATGTCCCACATGTAAATGATCCCCATGTGGATTTCTAAGTAGGGACTGCTCTGGAGAATGTTGTCAGGAGAAACAACTGGTATTCTACATGTTGGAGGATGGTAAATTGTGTCCTTTAATCTGGGAGGGATGCCTGAAAATTTAAAAAAGGAAATGTATAGCTTAAAGTTAGAATATAATGAGAATTATTGAAGTTCAGTCACGAGAGGAACAGGACTTCTGGCCAGATGAATACAGGGCTGGAAATATAAATCAAATAAAGTAATGTAGGAGTAGATGTAATAATGAATAAGAAAACAACAATTCACGCAAGCCACTATGAACAACATTGTTAACAAATTATTGTACACAAGATACATGAAGCTAAAACCCATTGCTGTAGCCCAAGTTTACAATACCCCGAGGTCTGCAGATGGAGAAATTGAAGAAATGTGTGGCGAACCAAAAGAGATTATTTGGACAGTTAAGTGATACAGAAATTTAATTGTGATGGTGGATGGGAATACAATAGTAGGAAAACAAAGAGGAGGAAAAATAGAAGGATAATGTGGACTAGGAAAAGAAATGAAAGAGGAAGCTGCCTGGTAGATTGCTTCACAGAGCACAATTTAATCATCACTAACACTTGGTTTAAGAATCATGAAAGAAGGTTGCAGACACTGAAGAGTTGCAGACACCAGCAGGTTTCAGATTGATTATATAATTTTGAGAGAAAGACTAAATTATGGGTCCAAATTTTACGATATATCAGGGTGCCCATGCAGACTGATCACAATATACTGATTATATACTGTAGATTGTAACTGAAGAAATGGCAAAAGGGTAGGAAATTATGGAGATGGTATGTGAATAAGCTGAAAGAGCCAGAGGTCATTGCAAGTTATGGAGGGAGCATTAGGCAATTACTGACTAGGACAGGGGAAAGGAACACAATAGGGCAGGGGAAAGGAACACAATAGGACAGGGGAAAGGAACACAGAACAGGTATGGGTAAACAGTGGCCCAGTAGTGATTTTTGTCTGGCCTCCCAAGACAGAATTTCTTGCAACAATTTGTAACTTTTCTGAAATGCAAAGTGGACTACTGCATGCCATCATTTAAAAAGGTGTGGCCTTCTGCTAAACTCTTCCTACATAAGAATGGCCCCAAGCCAAAGATAATGCCCATCCCTGCAGCAGCAGACCAATGGGTAGCTTTGAGATATGAAATGGCGAAGGCAGCAGAAGATCAGTTATGTAACAAGACAAGGCTTAGTAGAAATCTTTGGACAACAGAAGAGAACAGAATTTAATTGATAAAAGAAAGGAAACATAAAAATCCAGCAAATGAAGCATGTGAAAGTGAACACAAACATCTACAAATGAGTGACAGGCAGTACAAAATTGCTAAGCAGAAAGGCTAGAGTTCAAATTTAAGGATTTAGAAGCATATGTCACAAGGCAAAAGATTGGCACTGCCAACAAGAAAATCTAAGAGGTCTTTGGAAGTAACAAAAGCAGCTGTATGAATATCAAGAACTGAGATAGGCAGAAACTACTAAATAAAGAAGGTAATACTGCAAGGAGTATAATAGAGGGTATATACATAGGAGGTGAAGCTGTAAGCAATGTTATGAAAACAGAAGACTATATACTGTATAGATGAAGATGGGTTGAGTGATATGATACAGCAGGAGGAATTTGACAGAGCAATGAAGGACCCAAGTCAAAACAAGGTCCCTGGAGTACACAACGTCCAATCAGAACTACTGATAGCCATGGGAGAGCAGCCTCGACAAAATAAAACTATTCCATCTGATGAGCAAGGTGTATGAGACAGGAGAAATACCCTCAGACTACAAGAAGAGTGTAATGATTCCATTTTCAAAGAAAGTAGGTACTGACAGGTGAGAGTACCTCATGGCTGCAAAATACTAACACTAATTCTTAGCAGAAAAATGGAAAAGCTGTTAGAATCCAAGCTCAGGGAAGGTCTGTTTGGGTTACAGAAAACAACACAAATGACACAGGGCAATGAACGCTAAAGGTAAACACGCAAAGAAAGAGACGAAACAAATGCTGAGATGGTAGGGAAATTTAAGAACATGAGGGATATTGCGGTAGGTGACACATGATGGTGCCCCAGCCCTGCTGCCAACCCATCCCAGTCCCCACACCCTAGTATGACTGTGACAACACCAGTGGAAGAATAAATGTGGAAAGTTGAAGCAAAATGGCACAAAGAACCAGACAACATGTAGGGGAAAGCAGAGGGAGGAGGGCAGGAATCAACCCCATCCTCACAGCTTTACTGGAGACGAGGTACTGGCCGAAGTAAAGCTGTGAGGACAGGGTGTCAGTCATACTTGTGTAGCTCAGATGGTAGAGCACTTTACAGTGAAAGGCAAAGGGCCCAAGTTCGAGTCTTGGTCCAGTGCACAGTTTTAATCTGCCAGGAAGTTTCAAGAAAGGTATTAAATTTGCTAGTTTTTGGAGCCAGTGGCTCCTCCTCCTGGCAGAAGTGTTCAAGGGTAAGGATGTGTTGTGAAGGATAAGGACTAGAGAGAGATGTAGGAAAAGACGCAGAGTTCAGAAAAGTCAGCCTGAACCCCAGGTCAGGGGAGGCTTACTTGACAGAATGAGAAGGAAAGCCTCTTTCCTTCTTATGTCATCTGGTCATTGATCTGGTGGGAGTAAGTACATGACAGAAAAGTATTGTGTTGGAGAGGAAGCGAAAGTGAAGAGAGAGAAAGACAAGGCACAGGACAAGGGCAGAGGTGGATGTGTGTCTGGGACAGGAGCTGGTGAAGACTGACATGGAGGATTCTGAGACTGAAAGCAATGACAAGGCAAAACCCTCTACTTATATCAGGGAATCTGATATAGGAGATGAGGGCGGTGATGAGGCGGGAATGCTTGGGAACTCAGATGCCATGGATTATGAAGTGAGGTAATAGCTGAGTGTCGCTTTCTTGGCAGCATATTCTGCCACTGTGTAGTCAATCTTGCTCTTTGCTGCAATTCGAGATGGCCCCTGAACAGCTGTTTGATGATCCAGTTCAGGTTAAACATGATATGGAAGTTACAGCACAGCTGGTATACACTATGATTTTTATGAATGGCCCTGCCTCTGATAATGTAGAACATGACTCTGAAGCTGTGGCAAATTCCTGTAAATGAACTGCAATATGATCAGTCACGTTGTAGCACAAGGCCGGTCTCGCATTTGGTTATTCGAGAGGGGCATGACCGACGCTGCTACGGGTTGGGAGAAAGTACGACAATGACAGACCAGGTTATTTGATATGCCAGTTAAGTGGCAAATTTCCACTTACAGAGAGAGAGAGAGAGAGAGAGAGAGAGAGAGAGAGAGAGAGAGAGAGAGAGAGAGCGAGACAGACAGAGACAGACAGAGACAGAGAGTCAGAGACCTAACTTAGGGTACAGTCAATAGATGTAATCTATAATTCACCAACACACACCACCATTGCTGTAATTAAAAATTAGCCTTGAGCAGTCTAATAAGCCACACTAACAATCTTATTAGTTTACAAATTTTCAGTGGTATAAACTGTGCAAAACATGCTGTGTAAGGAATCAGCAGAGAAGTGCATCATGTGATTATACTGAAATGTACTGACATTTATCACAATAGCAGGGGCAATAACTGAAATACAGTAATAAATTTGATAATTTGTCAAACATGAAATATACATGGAAATGTGTTCAGGTGGAGGGGGGAGGGGGGAGGTGAAGTGTCAAGGAAGTAAAGAGGAGTGCCTAGTAAACAACAGGAAGATTTGGGTCATAGAACCTCAGCTCGTGTCTTTGAGACAATTTTCACAACTGTAGTTTTGACACAAATTCAAATGGCCCACTTGGACCACCAGTCTCACTCACGCATTCATCCCTGCTGAAAGCTTAGCAGTGTCATGCTGACACAGGGAACTGAACACTGGTTCTTAGGTCAGTCAGTGTGACAAGAGCTTCCAGCCCCAATATGAGGACAGAAAGCAGCAAAAAGACTTCCCACTGAACTGCCAAAGTTGCCAATGAAAAGCTTTTTGTGTGTCCAGTGAACAGTAGATATGGCGGATCTCCTTTCAGAATGTCTTGTACTTTGCTGCAAAATCGATATATTGAATAAATTTGTTTGACAAGTTAATGAGACCTCTGATTTCTTCCACATTAATCAAAGCTGCTGCTGCTTCTGGACTGAGCCTCTGTCGTAAATATAAGTGAAGACAGTGATTCAAGTCACTGGTGTAATGAGTTATTGTTTGAAAGTTACTTGTAATACAAGTGTCAAGATTACAACCAAAACAAAAATTTGATCTGGAAAGAATCACTGTCTGCTTACCACTGAAAAGATGAGTGAAATAAGTATGAGGGTGAGTCAAATGAAACCTTCAATATTTTTTAAAATATTATTTACTGTGCAGAAATGGTACAAAGCTGTCTCACTTTTCAACATAATCTCACCCACGCTCAATCCAAGTCCTCCAGCACTTACAAAGTGTATAAATGCTTTTAGAAAAAAATTCTTTGGTAGTCCGCGCAACCAATCATGCACTGCGTGGTGTACTTCTTCATCAGAATGGAACTTCTTTCCTCCCATTGGGTCTTCCAAACATATGGGAATCACTTGGTGATGAGGAATGGTGCCATTCCTTGCTGGCTTTCTTCGTTTCCAGCTGGTGGAAGTGAACCCAGGTTTTGTCCCCAGTAACGATTCTTGCAAGGAAGCCATCACCTTCTTGTTCAAAGGGCTCAAGAAGATCTTCACAAGCATCAACATGTCATTAACTCATTTCAGGAGTCAGTTGCCATGGGACCCATCTTGCAGACACTTTGTGAAACTGGAGCACATCATGCATAATATGGTGTGCTGACCCATGACTAATCTGTAAACATGCTGCATTGTCATTCATTGTCACTTCACTATGGCTTGAATTGGTGCAATGTTTGGTGGAGTCACAACTCCTTGTGCATGCCTGACCTGGACGAGGAGCATCTTCCACTGAAGTCACACCATTTGTGAACTTCCTACTTCATTCGAAGACTTGCTGCTGTGACAAACATGCATCCCCTTACTGAACCTTCATTCATCCATGAATTTAAATAGGTTTCACACCTTCACTACGCAAAAACTGAATAGAAGAATGCTTTCCTTCCCTGGTGCGAGTCACAAGTGGGGTGGCCATTTTTATACTCATACTGCGATGGTATGTGTGCATCTGCACTATGCTGACACCTACAGGCCATTCTGCACGCTATTGGTAGCACACTTACCAAATTACAGGATAACAGTGCAAAATTTCAATTTGTTATTACATATTTAAGGTTTTCATTTGAGTCACCCTCTTATTAGTTTCAATGGTGTTCATAGACAGCTGAAGTTCTAAAAACTGAACCAAGCTCCAGATCCAGTCGATCCATTGCTGGTCCTATACTGAATCTGCAGCTGATTTAGCCCCTCTTTTAACTATAATAATATCATTGATACCAGGAAGAGAAAACAGTACTGAGGAGTCTACAAGAAGGGTAGAAGAATTGATCCACAGAACTACCATCCTACATCCAAGACACTGATTTGTTGTAGAACATTGAAACATATTCTCAGCTCAGACATAATGAGATAGCCCTAGCAGAATAATATTCATGCCAGCCACACGTATTCTGATAGCAATGCTCATTTTAAAATCAACTCATATTTTTCGCATGACATGCTGGAAGCTTTGGATGGAGGCAATGAAATAACGGCAGTATTTTTTAATTTCCAAAATGAATTTCTGTTAATACCACATTTACACTTGTTATCAAAAGTATGATTGTTAGGGAGTATCAAGCAAAAAATTTGACTGGATTGACTACGTTTTTTACGGAAGGACATGGTAAGAGTCATCAACAGATGTCGAGGTAACTTCGGGTGTGCCACAGGGAAGTAGATTGCAGATGTTGCTGTTCAGATCTTATATGAATTACCTTACAAACATTATTACTAGTGTCTTAACATTTTTTTCAGGTGATTGATTTAGCTATACACTGAGGTGACAAGTCACGGGATACCTCCTAATGCTGCATCAGACCACCTTTTGTGTGGCACAGTACAACATCTCAGCATGGCATGGATTCAACAAGTCACTGGAAATCCCCTGCAGAAATACTGCACCATGCTGCTTCTACAGCCATCCATAACTGCAGAAGAGTTGCCACCGCAGGATTTTGTGAACAAACTGACCTCTTGATTATGTCCCATGAACGTTCAGTGGGGTTCACATCAGGAAATGTGGGTGGAAAAATCCTTCATTGAAATTGTCCAGAATGTTCTGACATGGCACAGTGTCATCCATAAAAATTCTTACGTTGTTTGGAAACGTGAAGTCCACAAATGGCTGCCAGTAATCTCCAACTAGCCGAACAAAACCATTTCCAGTTCACGATCAGTTCAGTTGGACCAGAGAACCCAGTCCGCTATATGTTGACAGTGTCCACACTATTATGGAGCCACCAACAGGTTACACAGTGCCTTGTTGAGAACTTGGGTCCGTGGCTTTGTCCGGTCCATGCCACACACTAATCGTACCATGTGATCTTACCAAAAGAATTCTGGACAGTTTTCCGGTCATATTCTGTCCGAGTGACATAGTCACAAGTGCAGGAGAGGTGCTGCAGGCATTGCCGTGCTGTTAGCAAAGTCACCCTTGTCAGTCATCTGCTTGCATAGTCCAATAACGCCCAATTTCAAGGCACTGTCTTAACAGGTGCATTTGTCATAGATCCCAAATAGATTTATGTGGTTATTTCATGCAGTATTGCTTGTCTATTAGTACTGACAACTCTACACAAACACCGCTGCTGTGTTGTTGATTGAAGCCCACTCGCCACTGCATTGTCTGTGGTGAGAGAGGATGCCTGAAATTTGCTATTTTGGCATGCTCTTGACACTGTTGGTATTTTAATATTCAATTCCTTAATAATTTCAGAAATGGGTGCTCCATACATCTAATTCTAACTACCCTCCCTTGTTCAAAGTCTTAATTCCCATCATGTTACCAGAATCGTGCTTGAACCATTTCACACGAATGACCTTAGTACAAATGACAGCTCCACCAATGTACTGGCCTTTTATGCCTTGCATATGCAAAACTACTGCCATTTTTATATGTGCTTATCGCTACCCCACAACTCTCGTCACCTCAGTGTAAAGAAGTACAGTGTGACAAGTGACATCGATGTTCAGTTACAGCCTGATAAGATTTAAAACTGGTGCAAAGAATGGCACCTTGGTTTAAATGTTGAGAAATTAAAAACTGTGCACTTCACAAAATGAAAAACTTAGTAATACAATATTATCACATAAATATGTTTAAGTTCTGTCATGGTTAAAGCTCGCAGCAGACTTCAATTTATTGGTAGTATACTAGGGAAATCCAGTCAGTCTACAAAGGAGATTGCTTGTAAATCACCCATCCTAAAATACTGCTGAAGTGTATGGGACCCATATCAAATACGACCCAACAGGTGATACTGAACACATACAGAGAAGGGTTGCACAAATGGTCACAGGTTTGTTTGATCCATGGGAGAGTATCATAGAACTGCTAAAAAAATGAGCTAGCAGACTCTTTAAGGTGGACATGAATTATTCCAAGAAAGCCTGCTGACAAAGTATTAGGAACTGGATACAAATTATGCCACTCTCAACATATTACAACCCCATATATACCACTTCCACAGGAATTCTGAGGAGGTGGTTAGATTAATTACAGCTTGCGTGGAGACATTAAAACAATTATTCTTCTTGCACCCCATACACGAATGGAACAGGGGAAGAACCCCTAATAACTGGCAGTGAGGCGTACCCCCTGTTATGAACTGTATAGTTGTTTGCAGAGTGTAGATGTAGAGTGTAGATAATGTTATTAGATGAGCAGATCCATAAACAGCATGGTGTCAAGTAACCACCAGCAAATATATAGTCTAACACAGGTGGCTTGAGGTGAATGAAGTAATGAATAAATGCCAAACATGAAAGTGAATTCTTACATTCTAGAAAATTCAGAAAGTTATTTTCACTTCTAATGACCTCTGATTTCAGGAATGCAGACAGCTCAAAGAAATTCCCAACATGAACCATGAACAACACTTTTGTTTGATTTTTCCTGGAACAGGAATATGAATTACCAAGTGGGTGACAAGTGCCACTTATGTAATGGAGAATCACTTCCCATTTGCTGAGTATGGAAGAACACATTTCACAGAATCCTCATAACAGAGACATTGCAGTAGCATGTAAACAGCTTACCTGCATTATCACTTCGTCTTCGCTTTCTACGAGACACTGATGAGTCGCCATCGCCATCGTCAGATTTTCTTTCCTGAAAGAAAAGAAAGTTCAGCACTTAAATAAATGTAAATCAACCAAATTTGAGTGTAAATCACTATCACAAAGACTGCAATATGTCTACATATATACTCTGCAAACCACTGTAATAAGAATAGAAGAGGGCTCCTCTCACTATACTATTTGTTAGGGTTATGGGAGAAGAAGTTTTACAATGGAGATAAAGTGTCAAACAATAGGCATATGTGTAAAAACTACATCCTTTACTAGTGCTGGAGTAACCAAAGAGTGTTTGGACAGTATAGAAAGTCTCTTCTTTTACTTGCCTCTATCCTCTCACCCCATTTCTATTTTGTCAACACCACTCACACTGGTTGGGAGAGTTAGCTAAGACCCTTTGACAGATGTGGAAATAGGAAGTGTGTGTCAGCGCATTCCATAGGTCAGCACTGTTGGTTCAAGCAAACCTGGGTCAAGCACTAAAAGGGAATCAAGAAATTTATTACCTGCCTGTTGGCAGGGAGGCGCTTCCACAATAATGTCTTCTGAACTCAGGACCATGAGTTTAAAAAAAGAAAAAACTGTATGAACATTCAATCATTTGATAAAGTGATGCACTAGATAAATTAAGTATGAAATTTTGGCTGGAGACTCATCAACCCAAGTAAGAATAACTTCTGACTTGCACCAGATGACAGTGCTGGAACTCTAGTCATTCTTATTTTATGTTAATGAGCTGACCAGCAGTACTATTAGCAATCCCAGACTTTTCACAAATGATACTTACCAATAATGAATTATTGACAGGAAATATTTCCAGAAATAATCAATCAGATATGAAAAAGAATTCAAAGTGGGGCAAAGATTGGCAACTTGATTTAATGGATAGAAAGGTAAAACTCTGGATTTCAAAAATGAATAAAAAAGTGTCATACTTTTACTACATTATCAATGATTCAAAATTATGAACAGTAAACTAAGACAATAACAATTTTCAGGAAATCAAAATGAAACAGTTTTACAGGGTCCATAACAGGTGGATGACTCCAGTTCATGTGTGTGACCAAACTTAGATAATTGCTAAAAGTGTGAGGGATCAGACCATTTGTTCAACTGACTGAACATATACGAAGAAGGATGTCACAGATGGTCACAGGTTTGCTTTACTGATGGGAGCAATAATCCTGAGAAAACAGATACAAATTATTCCACATAAGTCACCTTATGAGAATACAAGAACCAGCATTAGTGAAGAATCTAGAAATATTCTTCAGCCTCTTGCATTTAGCTCCCTTACAAACTCTGAAGACCAAATTAGGCTATTTACTGTACACATAAAGGCAGTTAATAATCCATTATTCGCTCAGTCCATACTCAATTGCAATGAGGAAAAATCCTAACACATGGTGCCTTCCAAAATACCCTCTGCCACACACTTCAGAGTAGTTTGAGGAATATTTATGCACACACAAAAATTTATGCACACACACTTCTTAACTGATATTAGAAGAGAGGAAAAATAAAAGAAAGTACTCAAGTCTCAGGAGATTATATAAAGAAAAATTATTTAAATACAAGACAGAATTAATCCTAAATTTTTCAGCTTATCTTGGTACTAACCATTTCGTCCTATTGCATATGAAATGCCGTAACACTAGAACCACGGCTGGGTCACTCGTGACCCACTTGATAATTCTTTTGTTTGTCACTCTTTTGTATTGTTGCCTAGAGTGTTACATTTCTGTGACTTTTTATGAAATAATGTAATTAGTGATTATACTTCATTTCACATCTTATGGTGAAAACATAAAAGAGAAATATGAAGATGCACCTACAACTGCGGAAGGGTCAGTTCTGAGCCGTCCAGTGCAGTCGCTATAACAATCGCATTTTTCATGTAGCTTCATGCCTATTGTTAGTGTGTGTTTGGTCAACAATCGCAAAACTCATTTTTTACTTCACTTTCAGCTGTCGTTCCAGTTTTCAGCAGGGGACGAGAGGGAGAGAAGTTCAAACAAGCCTGACCTTGTATGCAGATATTGCGCACCCAGAGCTTTGTACCACGGAAACGGCTTTAGTAGTGCTTTCTGTCTGTGTAGATAGTGCTTGTAACTTACAAATATATTATGGCCAAATTTCTACGCACAGAAGCAGACATTATAAATGCTCTAAATGAGATTTTAGATAATGAATCTGAGGGTGAGCCACTGGAGTCTTCATCTGAGGAAGAATTTCCATCACCAATAGTTCCGGATTCTTCATCAGCAGGCGATGTTACTACTGAGAAGGTTCTACTGAATGCTGATGAGAAAGGTATGTTTGTTTATGTGTTTGTTTTATAATAATTTTTGTTTATGTATATGTTGCGTAGACAGTAATTTGAATTGCAACACTTATGTTCATACATTGTTTCCTGTTGAATTTTTACAAGTTATATATTACATTTAGGAAGGTGTTTTTTTGTTCTAATATTACACAATATATTCAATATTATGTCATGTTCTAATATGTATATCTACTATTACAGGAACAGCTGTCACAAAGACTAAGTCAACTCGAGGAAGTGGATGTCCTGAAGGTCGGTGTGGACAATGAACTGCCCGGGTTCTGGACTATGTCAGTTTCCTTCAGGTAGCGATATTGTAGCACCCGATGGAACAACCTGGAACGTTGGAGTAATAGGTTACTGTTCAGCTGGAAGATATTGACAACAGAATGTTTTCAAAGATAGGACAGGACCACCTCCGCATGCAAAATGAAATGTGAGTGAGACCTGTTAGAGTGCACAGTATGCAATGATAACAGACAAAATTTTGAAACATATTGTAAAATGTACAGAAACTGAAGCACCTTGTGTACTGAGCTCAGATGAGTGGACTATAAAAATTGAAGAACTGGAAGCTTTTATAGCTATATTGTACGTCCATGGTGCTATTGGAGCGAAGAACTTCGAACTGGACACATTGTGGTCAGTGAAGTGGGGAAATAATTTTGTGAAATCAACAATGGCTCGTGACAGATTCAGGGCTATAATGCGTTCTCAGATTTGACATTAGATTCACAAGATCAGAATGACTAAGAGAAGACATGTTTGCTTTGGTAACAGAAATCTGGAATGAGTTGATTGCGAATGCACAGTCTAGCTACATACCGGGTCCATATGTAACAATCGCTGAACAGCTTTTTCCTTCAAAGTGCCGTTGCATATTCACGCAGTTTATGGCATCAAAACCAAACAAATACGGGCAAAAGTACTGGATGGTGGTAGATAAAGACTCAAAATATATTGTGAATGCTATCCCTTATATAGGAAAGGATGACACTAGGTGGTGAGATGAGAGTCTTGGTGGTTTTGTTGTAAAAAAATTTATGCAACCTTACCTCAAAAAAGGAATAAATGTCACATGTGACAATTTTTTCACCTCCTTAGAACTCTCTGAGACACTGAAAGCTAATTCTACGAGTCTTGTGGGCACAATAAATTGATCTCGCAGGGAAATGCCAGTCTGTATCAAGAAGGCAAGAGAACAGTTATAAAGCACAGTATTGTTGAAAAAAGATGATACCACACTTGACTGTTTATCATTGTAAGAGCAACAAGAATGTCCTGATTCTGAGCACTATGCATCCTTATGTGACGATTGAGGATGGTATAAAAAGAAGCCAGATACTGTTACGTTTTATAACTGCTCTAAATATGGAGTGGACATGGTCAACCAAATGGCTCGCAAATACTCTGTCAAAGCACCATCGAGACATTGGCCTGTTCACACATTTTACAACTTGCTGGATTTGTCTGGGACAAATGCGAGGGTATTGTTCAATTCTCTAAATGATAAAAAATTGAAACGCAGGGATTTCATCCCGCAGCTGGGGGAGGAGCTTGCTGAGAAGTATGCAGCAACTAGAAAGACTAGCATCCCTGTCAGACCTGAAGATATTCCTGACAGACAAAAAAAGCAAACACGCTGCCTTGTAAAGTCTAACTGTGAAGGAAAGAAATAATTTTTAAAGTGTCACACCTGCAAGAAAACTGTGTGCAACATATGTACATCAAAACACTGTTATTTGTGTTCATTATGTAACGGTAGCCAGTAGAAACACTCAGCATATACATGTAAGTTTTAAAATATTAAATTATAATTTGTGTAAACATTGTTTCTTTTTGTTAATTTCATTCTAAATATCGTAGTGCTTCTAACAATAGATTCATTGGCAGTACCATTACCCCACTGACATAGGGGAAATAAAGGAAAAGATCACAGGTCATTAGTGACCCAGCTGTGGTTCTTGGTATGTCCAAATATCAGTGGTTCTAGTGTTAAAGCACTTCATTTTTGTTACTGCACAATGGGACTACATACTTTTCACAATAAACCCACATAAATTCATTATATTCAGGAAATTTGCACCTCTGCCTTACTTCCAAGTGACATACGTTGTCCTATCTAATATCCTTTGGTGGCACATGAGCTGTTCGTACTCTACTGTTATTTGCTTGGATATTTGATTCACTTCATTGCTTGATCTCCCTCATTTTGCTGCAGTGGTATCTATCTGGCACAAGAATTCATCAACCTCCACACTAAATTGCATCCTGAGACCCAAAGAGCCAACACAGCTGCTGCCTCACCCTGCATTCATGAAAATTACAGAGAGCATTGGTGATACTAATTGGGCTATAATGGTCCATCTCTAGAAGGTGCGTACGCAGTTTCAGTACTGGGACAAATATACTTTCTTGCCATTGTGTTATGAACTCGCCCTCACCCCTGATGCTGTTAAAGATGGTAAAGCTATGACACCAACAGTACCCTGATAGACATTTAATCACTTGAATGTGGATGTGGTCTGGCATTAGGGCTGTATCAGGGCAGTGGACTAAGACACCGACAAATTCCCACTTGCTGAATGGAGCATTACATGGCTCCAGTGGGGTGTAAAAGATAATTGCTTTTGCTCCATCCACTCTTTCAGGGCACAAATGGCAGGTTGATAATTCTCAGATGCAGATGCCCAGGCACAAAGAAGAGCAGAATGTTCAGTAATGGCACCTGGGTCGGTGCAGACAGTGCCATTCAAGGTAATACGAGGTACATCTGTAGGTTTCTGGTATCCATAGAGATCTCTGATCTTAGCCCAAACCTGAAAGGACAGGTACATAGTCTGATGGTTTAAAGATTCCATTGCCAGCATACTTATTTCCCTTGTTTTATTAGGTGGCAGGCCCGAACATGAAGCTGCTTACAGGCGATAAGTTGCTTTGTTGGTGAGTGCTGCTTAGAGCATTGGAGAGCCAACATACAATCTCTAATGGCCTCTGTGGCTTTCAATGACCACCAACGTACTGTCTTCTTTTGGGGCAGGTCCACCAATTCAGCTGCCAAAGATTGAGTGCAGTCATATTCTCAGCTGCCTCATCAATATCTCCATGCAGCAGGGAGCCCAGGGTGACAGGAGATGTGAAAGTACCCTGGTCAACACCGTTGAGAGCCCATCTCGGCAGAGAAGGGCATCAGGAAGTCGTCACCACATGTCATCGTGGACTCTCTTGGGGATAGATGGGAGAGGACAAGGAATGCAGATACGAAGGTAAATAACCAAGAAAGTTGCACACACCACACTGAAGCTTGTGGGGCTACCAGAAATCAGTAGGCAAAGGTCAGGTTGTGGCTGTACACTTTCATGGTCTTTGCCATGGCCAATGATTGTAGTTCCACCCCAAAGAGAGTTATGGGCATTGAAATCCCCAAAAGGGTGGGGGAAGCTGAGAAACCAATGATTACAGTATATTCTGACACACTTTACCGTTGGGGATGGGGAGGTTAACACTGCAGTAGGTGATATTCTGAAATGCCCTTACTCAAACAGCAAGAACCTCTAAAGGTGTATTAAGAGGCATAAGTTCACTACAAAGAGTGTCCTGAACATATGTGCAAACTCTGCCTGACTCCCTGTCATAGGGAGCACGAGTCTTATAATGCCCCCGCTGTCAATGAAGGGCAGGGTATGTGTTGGTGGAAACCGAGACTCCTGAAGTGGAATATGAAAGGCAGGGGAAGTGTTTGAAAGATGTCATAGCTCAGCCTGGAGGTGGAAAAAACTGCTATAGATCCACTGGAGAATAATAATGTTGAAGTACTGTGGGACCGTAAAGCGACCAAGGAGGTGGCTTATGCCTTAGGGTCACGTGCTGCCATAGCTTGAGGGGTTATAGCATCAATATACACAGGTTCTGGGTTCCACTATATGGTACAAACTGGGCCTCATGGGCCACCAGAATCTCTTCCTTGGTCACAGGAATGGAACAGGTGCGATTTGGTGGTGTGTGGGCTACCAGAATTTCCTTGTTTGAGGACTTTTGATATTTCTTCTTCTTAGTGTTTGCAGGCCAGTGGAAACAATGGAAACAAGTGTCCCATGTCCCAAGGGACTTCTTTCTGGCTAGGCAAGCCAGAGGAACATAACTTGTCTGGCTGGGAGGTGGGGGACCAATGTCGCTGATGGGTGGGAAGTCCATGATTTTCAAGTAGGTGAGGTGGAAGTAGCAGGAGGAGAGTTGCAAACTATGGTTGGTGGGTGGGGAGGGGTGGGGGGAGGGGAGGGGTAGGCTTGGTCAAGCAGCCCTGAAGCCCCACTGTAGGAGACGTAGCTGGTGCCAGTACTGTTGCCAAAATAGGCAAGGTCATGACAGCTGCAGCATATGACATTTATAAGTGCTGGGTGCGAACACTCATGCTTTGCCTCTTGGTAAGTTAGTTCATCCAGGGTCTCGTTTTCTTGTCTTTGTTGTCTCTGGAAACTGGTGCATTCTGGTGAGCAGGGAGGAATGGTGCATTCCACAGTTGACACTTTAAGCACTGGATGGTGGAAGGGGGGAGGGGGGAGGGGGGGGCATACAGTTTCACATCAGATATCGGTATATAATCACCTTGACCTTTTCAGGCAATTAATTGCCCTCACAGGCCAAGATGAAGCCACCTATAGCAACCCATTGTCCTTTGGTCCCCTATGTTCATGATGAATGAAGTGTACACCTCTCACCCCAAACTGGTGCATAGCTCATCAGATTCCAAGAGCAGGTCTTGGCGGAAAATGATGCCCTGAATTATATTTCGACTGTTATGGAGCAGTCACCTGTATGTCACCCAGCATGTTGCAAGCAAGCAGCACCTGTGACTGGGCAGGGGATGCTGTTTTGATCAAAACTGACCCACTTTTCATTATAGAGATGACTGCCACTTACACAAACTTGTCTTGTAAGTTTGTTTTGTGGCCAACAAGGAATCCCCATCAGTCCTTACACAAACCATGTGTTTGAGAGAATCTCTCTCTGCTTGTCACTTAGCCTTATGGTTCTCCCCTTGGCATAGCCAAGGAAGGGAACATTTTAGGGTCATACCTCTATGCATGAAGTCAGGCCTTTCCTTCACCAGAGACTGCTGGGCTGTATGACCGCCAGTGGAAGATAACTTCATCTACTACATTTGCAGCTCATCTACTGTAGTGACACCATTCTGAATTGAAACTCTTCCCATGCGCACCACCCAGCCTCACCAATGGCTACCTGGCCAGTAATGCATTGCGAAGGGTGCAAAGATGGAAAGACACGAAATGGGAGCATACACTGCATTGGGTGACTTTCGCTGCATGATCTGCACTTCCGGAGAACTTTGGAAATAGATGGAAGGTTAAACCCAAGAATGGGGACTATGTTTTTATTTAGTTATAAGTTACAGAAAATTTCTGAATTGAAAACTCTATTCCCTTCCACAACCCAGGTCCCAGCAAGGTGTGAACCAAGGAAAACCATCTGGTGAGGCACGGGCGTGGTGGATTGGGGGGGGGGGGGGGGTCGGATAGTGGAAGCATTTATTCAGAAGAGCTGTTAACCCCCTGGTGGTTCAGATCACCAGTTCTTCACAGTACCTTCTCAACAGAGAATGCTGCTGTATTTAACTGATTTTTGTGGAACAAACTGTTACTTAACTAAGTCATCAGACAACAATTCAGCTACCCATTGCGTTACATGAACCAGCAAGCCATCTGATGAAAACCAAGATTAGTCCTCTCTAAATAAAAACTGTGACTCGTAAATGATCCCATTATGGTTACAGGAAGAAAATTTCCTAGCCTGGAGAGTACTGGCAATGAATGATCTTATTGGAGGTAGTGTTGTAATGCTCCACAACGAAATAGCTTTCAATAGTTCCACACATCAGATCTAACCACCCATGTCGTATACATTCCACTCGGAACAATAATTCAGAATATCACACCACCAGAAAGTTTAAAACGGTTTAACACTGACTAAAATTCAGATGGCTGGTTCAGATGGCTCTGAGCACTATGGGACTTAACATCTATGGTCATCAGTCCCCTAGAACTTAGAACTACTTAAACCTAACTAACCTAAGGACAGCACACAACACCCAGCCATCACGAGGCAGAGAAAATCCCTGACCCCGCTGGGAATCTAACCCGGGAACCCGGGCGTGGGAAGCGAGAACGCTACCGTACGACCACGAGATGCGGGCGACTAAAATTCGTCCGAAACTGGTGCAAGATTACGAAATGTCCACTGCCACAATAACGGCAGTTCAGAAATTTTCGACTGAAGGGTATTCAGAAGTTGCAATCACACATTAACATATCGACAAAGTTCAGAGTGATCTACTACACAATTAACAATTTATGTCATCGTGGACTCTCTTGGGGATGGATGGATGGATGGATGGATGGATGGGAGAGGACAAGGAATGTGGATACGAAGGTAAATAACCAAGGAAGTTGCACGCAACAAGCTGAAGTTTGTGGGGCACTGCTGACGTTAACCTTGTCTCTGATTAACACTCGCCGTCGAGAACGATGTACTGGGCTCTTTTACTTACGAAGCCTTCGTGCCACTCTCTCATACGTAGGAACCTATTGCACATGCTCTGACCTTCGTTAACAGTGTTACTAATGTTTTAGAATCCTGTAGCCCACTCGTTCCTTTCACCACACGTGAGGTTATGTACAAAACTGAGGTTGAGTGTGAAAACTTAATTGACGTCAGGCATACGAAAAGTCATTCTCTGAATGGATTAGCAAATTTCAGAAGTGTTTATCACCACACACCACCGTGCAAGCTTACAAGGGAAGGTTCCCACCTGAATCTAAATCTAAGACAGATGGCGAGCATGACGGAAGGGAACTATGGATATGACTCCCACTCTGGACCAAGAACTGCCTCACTATAAATAACCAAGCACTTACATTTTCATCCTCTTGTTTTCTTGTCAAGTCTCCGAATAAACACCATAAATGTATTTTTGGATTGCACAGACGTTTGCAGCTTGCTCACACACTAGCGAGCCTTGCTTACTCCAGCCCACAAATCCGCCCCTTTACAGTAAACAAAGATGTAAGCAGCATATGTTTCGAGCCTTCCAGTGTCATCCATTTATGTGAATTAATCTCCTGCTCGATTTGTCAGGTTTCCTCCACACAAGCCATCGACAGTGCACGTCCGCGTGTTCAGATGAGTCGTTTCCAATTCGTGCACAGTATTTCGACGACCGACGTGATCGTCCCCTCTCAGTGCCACAAGTTTAGTCGTCTCATGTCCTCGCCACCCAGACTCAACCCTAAGAAAATGATCTGGTCGGTCGTCAAAATATCGTACACAGAACGGATTGGCCGAATACACAGACACATATCGTTAATGGTCTGTATGTAAACGGCGTGCAGCTCCTGAACACGACAAACCTCGAGAGGCTCTCCGGGAGATCGCTTATGAGGGGCAGTGTACGCTAGGAATGGCTCTGTGATGTTACACGGACGCTTTGATTAAACGGATACTTCAGTTATAATAAAAGGTATTTCGAGGCTTAAGATGTGCAACCTACCGATGAGCAACGGAGTTATTTCCAAGCCATTCTGATTAAGAAAACAACAAAAATGGTTCTTCCTTTAGGATGACAGTTCTCATAGCAAAGTAACGAAAAATCGAGGTGTTTTGGTGGATTTGGACCACCACGCATGTGTCTGTGGTAAGAAACTCTATCCAAACCCTTATGGGAATCCATAGCCCTGTTTCTCTTTCATTGTGTGTGCTAGAGCAGGTGAAAGGTGCTACACCTGGGAACAGAAGTAAAACCACAGGAGCTGAAAGAAAGGTACGAGGAATGCGTCTGGCTGACCAGTTACAAAATTCGTGGGCGAGGCAATCGCCCAGATAACGCATTAAGAACAGCTCCCTACATTTTTTGGAGAGAAGTCGAACAGATCTCTGAACCTTAAAACTCTTGCCACATTCGTTTGAATGTAGCTCAAAATAGAGGGCACGTCTGTCAGGAAATCCGCTTCTGCCCTCTGCTCTGAAAGTAACACACAGTCTAATAAAATGTGGTGCACGGTGATCTGTATGCCACAAGCAGCTCATGTCGGAGGGTCCTCTCGCCTGAGCAAGAAGTCATGCGACAGAGCTGTGGCTATGTGTAGACAAGTAAGGAGAACCTCGTCCTGCCTATGTGGATGGAAGGTGGTACACTGTGGCCACATAGTGGTCTTCACTATGAGCAGCTTGTCAGCTGTCAGTTCCTACCACACCTCTTTCCGTCGATGCACGACTCTTCACCTCAGCAGTGAGACAATAGCATGCAAGGGGAATGGCACACGAAACTAACCAAGGACTACAACACGACTCCTCCTCGGCTGCTACAGCCGCTCTATCGTTGCCCACAATAACCGTGTGCCCTGGCGCCCAGCAGAGTGTCGCTTCCTTTCCTAGGCTTTGTTGCCAGAGGAAGGCTTTCTGGCCATCCTCGACTGCATTATCAGTTGGATACAGGCATTGTAGAGACTGAAGGCTACTCAGGGGGGGGGGGGGGGTTGAAACACATGAGTAATTTAGCAGGCATGGCACATCTCGTCTCCTCCAAGGCCCTAAGGATCATGGAAATTTGCCATCGAATACAGTGAAGTCTGGAGACAACATAATTTAGAGGACAAACTGTGGGAAAACGAAGGAACAAAAGAGTCCCTCTGCTTAGCCCCATCCGTGCATGCAGCCCCATAGTTGGAGTGCTCATTTAAAATGTCAGCGAACAGCGTATTAAAACAGAAGCTTGAATTAATCTCTCCTGTACTACACTAAATCTGGAATTACTCCGAGCCCATGCAGTAACCAGAGTGGGAGTCAGCTGAACCACAGGTCTGAGTCCATACGAACCCCACACCGAGAGACTGCAACAAACATTTTGCACAGATCCCAAATGGCCTCGCTGCCCACAGACAATTATTTTTTTTTTTGTTTTTGGTTTTAGGGCGCAAAACTTCTCTGGTCATTAGCGCCCAGCCCGTGACTGAGGAAACAGTAAAAAACCGAAATTGAAAACCAGCAGCAATGGGAACAAAGTCATAAAATTGGAGAAACTAAAAGCAGAAGGAATGCTTACAAATCCACTACAGAAAGGGGTTGGTTGTCCCCAAAAAAGGCTTCAAATGACTGACGTCATTTCACTGTCACTAATAAACTGGAGAACGCGGTCGGCTGAGCGCGTGTCATCTGCTAAAATCGATGATAGATCAGGCGATAGCTGTAGACGGGAGCGTAACGGATTAAAATAGGGGCATTCAATTAAAAGGTGTCTTACCGTCCACAGCTGAGAGCAGTGGGGACAGAGTGGGGGAGGATCGCCGCTTAAAAGATGTCCATGGCTAAAAAGACAGTGGCCTATCCGCAGCCTAGCTAAAATTACCTCCTCCCGACGACGCGTTCGGGAGGAAGAGGTCCAGGCGCAAGGAAGGGCTTTCACTTCCCGCAATTTATTATGGGGAAGTGTTGACCAATGCGCGTGCCATAAATGAGCAACTGAATAGCTGGCCGAGGAAGAGAGACCGCAGCCTTGGCCGCTATATCGGCCGCCTCATTCCCATAGATACCAGCGTGTCCCGGGAGCCAGAGGAACGCCACCGAGACGCCCCCCAGGTGGAGCAAGCCCAGACAGTCCTGAATCCGGTGGACCAGAGGGTGCACAGGGTAAACAGCTTTGAGACTGAGGAGAGAGCTGAGAGAATCTGAGCAGATTACGTACTGTATCCGCTGATGGCGGCGGATGTAGTGGACAGCCTGGAGAACAGCGTAAAGCTCCGCAGTATAAACCGAACACTGGTCGGGAAGCCGAAAGTGATTTGGGGTGTCGCCAACAATATAGGCACTCCCTACACCTAACGATGTCTTCGAGCCGTCGGTGTAAAGAAATGTGGCGTCCGTCATTTGTGAACATAGAGCAGCAAATGCCCGACGATAAACAAGTGAAGTGGTACCATCCTTGGGAAATCGACAAAGGTCACGGAGCAGGCAGATTCGGGAACGGAGCCAAGGCGATTCTGTACCCCAAGTTGTCAAGAAGGTTTTAGGAAAGCGGAAGGAAAGAGAATGGAGCAGTTGACGGAAGCGGACTCCCGGGGGTAGTAGGGAGGAGGAGCGGCCTGCATACCCTACATCAAAGGAGGCGTCGAAATAAAAGGTCATGGGCTGGATTAGCAGGCATGGAAGACAGATGGCTAGCATAACGACTCAGAAGGACTGCTCGCCGATTGGACAGCGGAGGTTCAGCAGTCTCAGCATAAAGGCTTTCCACAGGGCTAGTGTAAAAAGCTCCAGACACTAAACGTAATCCACGGTGGTGGATAGAGTCGAGACGCCGTAGACGGCCGAGCAGAGGAGTAGACTATGCTTCCATAATCCAATTTCGAGCGCACTAAGGCGCGATAGAGGCGGAGAAGGACCACTCGCTCCGCTCCCCAGGAGGTACCATTCGGGACACGGAGGGTGTTGAGGCATCGCAGACAGCGAGCCGAAAGATAGGAAACGTGGGAGGACCAGCACAGTTTTCTGTCAAACATAAGACCCAAGAATTTAGCGACGTCTGAAAACGGAAGGTTGACAGGACCTAGATGTAAGGAGGGCGGAAGAAACTCCTTACGTCGCCAAAAATTGACACAAACGGTCTTACTGGGTGAGAAACGGAAGCCGGTTTCGATGCTCCAAGAGTAGAGGAGATCGAGACATCCTTGAAGACGTCATTCAAGAAGGCTGGTCCGTTGAGAGCTGTAGTAGATCGCAAAATCGTCCACAAAGAGGGAGCCCGAGACATCAGGAAGGAGACATTCCATAATTGGATTTATGGCGATGGCAAACAGTACAACACTCAGCACGGAGACCTGGAGTACCCCGTTTTCTTGGGAGAAAGTACGGGAGAGAGTAGTGTTCACCCGCACCCTAAATGTGCGCTCTGCCATAAATTCGCGAAGAAAAAGGGGCAGCCGGCCTCGAAAGCCCCAAGAGAACAGTGTGCGGAGGATGCCTGTCCTCCAACAGGTATCGTATACTCTCTCCAGATCAAAAAATATTGCTACCGTTTGGCGTTTCCGGAGAAAATTGTTCATGATATAAGTGGAGAGAGCAACAAGATGGTCAACTGCAGAACGATGTTTTCGGAATCCGCATTGGGCTGGTGTTAGAAGACTGAGGGATTCCAGCCACCAAGCTAAACGGTAATTCACCATACGCTCCAAAACCTTACAGACACTACTCGTGAGAGAAATGGGGCGATAGCTAGAGGGGAGATGTTTGTCCTTTCCAGGTTTCGGAACGGGAACGACAATAGCTTCCCGCCATCGTCTGGGAAAGGTACTGTCGGTCCAAATTCGATTATAAAGGCGAAGGAGGTAACGCAGACTATGGGTTGATAAATGCAGCAACATTTGGACATGGATACCATCCGGTCCTGGGGCGGAGGAGCGAGAAGAAGAGAGGGCATGTTGGAGTTCCCGCATGGAGAAAACAGTATTGTAGCTTTCGTGATTTTGAGAGGAGAAAGCAGGATGTCTCACTTCCGCTGCACGTTTCTTCGGGAGAAACGCTGGCGGGTAACTTGAAGAGCTCGAAATCTCAGCAAAGTGCTGACCCAATGAGTTAGAAATTGCGACGGGGTGCACTAAGGTATCATGCGCGACAGTGAGCCCAGAGACCGGGGAGAAACTAGGCGCGCCTGAGAACCGTCGAAGCCGATTCCAAACTTCCGAGGAGGGAGTGAAGGTGTTAAATGAGCTAATAAAGAATTTCCAGCTTGCCTTCTTGCTATCGCGGATGACAAGACGGCATCGCGCACGGAGCTGCTTATAGCGGATACAGTTGGCCAAAGTAGGATGGTGACGGATAATGCGAAGAGCACGTCGCCGCTCACGTATTGCGTCACGGCATGCCTCGTTCCACCAAGGAACTGGGGGGCGCCGGGGCAATTCGGAGGTGTGTGGTATTGAATGTTCCGCAGCTGTAACAATAACGTCGGTAATATGTGTGACCTCATCGTCGACGCTGGGAAAGCGACGGTCATCGAATGTCGCTAGAGACGAAAAAAGTGTCCAATCGGCTTGGGCAAACTTCCAGCGTCGCGAGCGCATATATGGCAGTTGAGGCTGCAGTCTAAGGACACATCGAAAGTGGTAACTCGAGTGTGTATCATCAAGGGCGAACCATTCGAAGCGCCGAGTTAGCGGAACAGTACCGACCGCAAGGTCCAAATGAGATAAATTTGTCGTGGAGGCAGACAAAAACGTGGGGACCCCAGTGTTGAGGCAAACTAGATCCGCTTGGTGGAAGACGTCTAGCAATAGTGAGCCACGTGGACAAGGATGTGGAGATCCGCAAAGCGGGTGGTGGGCATTGAAGTCCCCAACCAGCATATAGGGGGGTGGAAGCTGACCAAGAAGATGAAGGAGATCAGCTCGTGCCATTGGTGTGGACGATGGAATGTATACAGTACAAAGAGAGAACGTGTATCCAGAATGTGAAAGACGGACGGCGACAGCTTGGAAGGAACTGTTTAAGGGGATTGGGTGATAATGGAGAGTATCATGGAGAAGAATCATGAGTCCTCCATGGGCTGGAGTGCCTTCAACAGAGGGGAGATCAAATCGGACGGACTGAAAATGAGGGAGAACAAAGCGGTCATAGGGATGCAGCTTTGTTTCTGAAGACAGAAGATGACCGGCGAGTAGGATCGCAAGAGGATCAACAATTCATCCCGATTGGCTCGAATACCGCGGATATTCCAGTGGATAATGGACATAGGGTGAACAGAATATGGAGGAATGTGACCAAGGTCGCTGTCAACTCAACGACTGCTCAGAGCTTGCGACCGACAGCATGGAATGGCATTCAGCCGAAGGCAGAAGATCCTGATCCATAGGTTGGTCAGGAGCAGCTCCTGCCACCAGCGATCGGCCGGTTGACCGGCCACCAGCAGTGCGCCTCGGCGCCACAGAAGACGGCCGAGGGCGATTTCCGCCAGGTGGTGCTGTAGATGAGACACGCCTTGGCGGAGAAGGAGAGGAACTGGGTTTCTTTGTAGCCTTCTTGGAAGTATGATGTTTAGATGAAAGAGGAAGCGATGGTTGGGAAGTTGCGGTACGTAAAAGCTCTTCACGAGTATGCTCTTTTTTCGAAGACTTGGCGTCTGACTTTTGGGCTCGAGATTTAGCAGAACCCGACGAAGGGTGAGCCATAGAGTGGACAGGCGAAAGTGGTGAGGTTGAACGGGCGATCTTTGCGCTGGCCGATCTGACGACCGTGGTACTAAAGGTGAGGTCGCAAGTCTGCGTGGCCGCCTCCTTTGTTGGCCGAGGGGAAGCAAGGACAGTGCTGTATTTTCCTGTCTGAGGCACGGTGGGCTGTCGATTGGCGATTAATTTTCGAGCAGCAAAGGTCGACACCTTTTCCTTCACTCTTATTTCCTGGATGAGTTTTTCGTCCTTAAAAACGGGGCAATCTCGAGAGGAAGCAGCGTGGTCACCCATACAGTTGATGCAGCGAGGGGATGGAGGTTGACAAGCACCCTCATGGGCATCCTTGCCACACGTAACACATTTGGCCGGATTGGAACAGGACTGGCTAGTGTGATTGAACCGCTGACATCGATAGCAACGTGTAGGGTTTGGGACGTAAGGGCGAATGGAAATTATCTCATAGCCTGCTTTGATTTTCGATGGGAGTTGAACTTTGTCAAATGTCAAGAAGACAGTGCAGGTTGGAATGATGTTCATGTCAACCCTTTTCATAACCCTATGAACAGCCGTTACGCCCTGGTCAGACAGGTAGTGCTGAATTTGTTCGTCAGACAATCCATCGAGGGAGCGTGTATAAACGACTCCACGCGAGGAATTTAAAGTACGGTGCGGTTCCACCCGGACAGGGAAGGTGTGGAGCAGAGAAGTACGCAGCAATTTTTGTGCCTGGAGGGCACTGTGTGTTTCTAACAACAGGGTGCCATTTCGTAATCTGGAACAAGACTTTACAGGACCTGCAATTGCGTCGACACCTTTCTGAATAATGAAAGGGTTGACCGTGGAGAAGTCGTGACCTTCGTCAGACCGAGAAACAACAAGGAACTGTGGCAACGAGGGAAGAACCGTCTGTGGCTGAGACTCAGTGAACTTACGTTTGTGAGCAGACATAGTGGAAGGTGAGTAAACCATTGCGGAAGAATCCCCCATGATTACCGGCGTCTCCGATGGCGCGCTCCTCCCTTGTGGGGGTCCTCACTGAGGGCACACCCGCCTTAGGTGATTGTTCACACCTCAGGTCACACCTCCCGACAAACGGACGCAGGGACTAATCGGCACTTTCGGAAGGTATCAGCTCGGGTAATCACCCCTCCCTGGGCCTGGCCGTTACCAGGGGGTACGTACATGTCCTACCTGTCTACCCGGGGCGGGGAATTACGCGTTACCCCGTCACCGGCTACGCATGGAAGTGCGTGGGTCGGCCTTCAGACACGCACAGGGAGGAAAAAAGAGAAAGGGAAAGGAAAGAAGAGGGGTCTCAAACGCCGCAGCGGAGAAAAGGGCAAAGAGAAGAGGGAAGGAAAAGTGAAGGACAGAGGAAGGACGAGGACTTGCAAGTGTAGAAACCAAGGAATTTGGAACAGTTTCGAGCGTCCGTCTCCGGACGTAGGCACAAACCCCTGGGGGGCCACAGACGATTAGTAAGGAGGTGTTTCATAGCCAGACAGTATCGGTACAGTATGCATGGGAAGTGGGTGTAGCAAGGAACCCTCACTGCTAATGCAGTGCGAGAAGTTGCCGCCCGATGGTAAGTGGTAGTTCCCCAGCATCTCATCAGCACAGAATGGGTGTGGCTCTTGTCCTGTAACTGCACGTAGCCAGCCAGAACCCCTCATGGTGGAGATTGTCACCGATTTTCAGGTACAAACGCCTCGCTGACCTGTAAACTGTGCACCAAAGTCAAGTCAGGCCTGCATGTAAGTCCTGTAAAACTGGAGCAGACATATCTCACGCGTGCCCCAAAACCTGTGGCTAAGAAACTTTAAAATGTTTAGTGTCTTCTGGGAACTTGCCTTCAGGTGTGGTAACCACAATAGTGAGGAGTCAAAAATGAGGCATAGAAACTGCACAGGCTTTAAAAGCGAGAATGGTGTTCCACATACGCAGTTCAAGTAAGTTAAAAATACGACATGAAACCCCCCCCCCACACACACACACACACACACACACACTATTCTCTGCAGAAAATGTAAAGGTGGTGTTTGCAGCCCGCTCCTAAGCCTTTCTACTTTCACTTGCAACTGACAAGTTGCTGTTGCAATACCGAAGGAGGAACAGAACACTGCAAAATCATTCATAAATAACGAACATTGTATGGCACTCCTTACCATACATATGATACTGTTTATGGATATGGCGAAGATAGTAGCAATTACAACACTGCCTCGAGCGACATCCTCCTACTCGAAACTATTCGACAACATGTCACCGACTTGGAACTGAAAAAAGTGCTTTAATGAAAATGACCGCATAAATAAAGGGAGATCACCACAGAAGCCCCATTGGTGGGGCTGCCTTACAATATGGTGTCTCCAAGTCGTGTCGTATATCTTACTGATAAAGAATGAGGCTATTTGCACAGGAAACCCTGCTGTATAGCGGCCTCTTGCAGGGTCTCGTAGCCGACAGTGGATAGCTATCTCCTGAATCGACACTGAGAGCGACTTACGAGCTGCCTCGTATCTAACACCCAGACCAGAGCACCGTTAACCATTCGCTCCGAGGTCTTGCCTATACAGCTCGTTAAGGCGACGCTCCAGTAACCACTGGGAAACGTTTGGTACTTTCCCGGTTTGAGAAGAGGCACCAAAATTCCCTCCTCCCATTTTCTGGGAAAGTTGCTCGTCTGCCTTATCAAATTAGACCACTTCGTAGGACTTTCTTTGACGCTGGTTGCAAGTTTTGCAGCATGCTGTACGGGTTTCGTCGTGACTGGGCACGATATCACAAGCTGCTGACAGTGCAGAGTCCAACTCTCTCACGCAAAGTAGGCAATTTTAGACCTCCTAACTGTCAGACCTTATGTCCAACTCAGCGTTTTCCGTGGTGTAGCGGTAACGACAGAATGTTGTATCCCGGCTGACAGTGGCACTAGTCAGCGCAAATTGCTCTGCCATTGTCTGAAAAAAATGTCTCCAGATGATGTCACAGCCCTGCAGGAGTCGCAGCCCGGCAGGAGTCACAGAAGCAGTTAGCTCTGCCACTAGCACAGACCCAGGCAGCACAGAGGAACCGTAATTGTGAACGTAGGAGACACTGTACTTCTTCAGCAGTGAGGCTGAGGACTATCCTGAAGAGCTTGTACCACAACGAATACCTAATGAGTTAAGTAAACTTTCCATTCTTATGAATGAAGAACCCACTTAATCTGTGTGTGCAGTTTGTGTTATTGGAATAGTATACCAGCCGCCAAACAACATCCTCTCCTTGCTCCTCGTTAGTCTAGACGACATGAAAGTCAGACTATTTCCTGTCTCCATTAGCAGCCAGTTCTTTGACGTCTATTTTTGTTTTTCTTGGGTAGGTTTCGGAGCCACAACCACCAAGATAGTAGACGCAGTGCTGGATGGTGGGCCAGTTCAAACCTTTGGAGGTTCAGGGAGCTCCGCAACATTGGCAACTGCTGCCTTGTCTGGCGTTCTGGGAGGAGGTATGGGCTACGAAGTAACTCCAGCACTCAAGTGCATTGAAAAACACACCTAGTAGTAGTAGTAGTAGTAGTAGTAGTAGTAGTAGTATTAGCAATAGGGATCTTCATTCATGTAGCAGCATCGGTTTTCCGGATTGGATGTTGAGATCTGAAGTAAAGGAGGCAGCTGCATAGCCTTATAGATCTTTTTGGCTTCACCATATGGGAGGCACTTTCATGTTTTTATCTTCTGCATCTTCCTTTCTTCAAGGAAGACACTGCAATCCATACTCCAGACCAGGAGATCCCCAGAGCAATTTACAAACTTCCAAAGAGATGAACAACCGACTCCCTCAAGGGCAGTCTTACAGCATTTGCCCCAAGTGGCGTCTCCCTTTCAGGAACAGTAGTTAGTCCCAAGTGTTGGTATTTAAAACGGCGCATTGTGTTCATGGGAAAAAAATCCACACATATGGACTATGGAATACTGCCTTAACATGCTCTAGAAGTTTCGTGTTGTTGATAGTCAGTGTAAAGGGGTCTGATTGCACTGTATCACCACTCACCCATTCAATTAGGTTCATCACACCAATAATACCTTCCTGGCCTCACCCACTGTGCAGTTTATTTTCTATTGCATACTCTAAGGAGCATTGTGCTGGATGTCGTTCACTTGTTGTGAACTACACGTTTCTACCAACAGCGTCCCATTTGGCTAGCGTTTGACAGATTTTAAATTCCAGCAAAACCCTCTAAACCTCTTTATTCGCAGAATAGTGGAACTTTAACAAAGCTACTCTTTGCATGTAACTATTGCAAACACATTCAGTCGACCAGCATGCATTCTGTTACTGTTAACTGAGCCTGTTGCACTGGCTGGATGAGCCCTGTTATTAGACTGGGTGTGGTAACTACCAATGGCTCATCCATTCCACTGGAGGAGGAAGACAGAAATTGGAAGGCTCCATCTCGGTCCCAGGAACAACTAGCTAAATACAAGTCTCTAGACAGAGCCCTGTGTGCCTAGGTAGATTTTATACAACTGAGGCGCAGCAGGTCCCTCAGAGGTTGCCCGCTAACGACTGCTCCATCTCCACAGCCGTGCATCTCTTTGGCACACAGCACACCTCAAGACTGAGGCGCTATTAATAGAGGTTTTCACCATCCTCACAATGTGCGTGGTCAAGCCAAGATCCCATTACCTGTGATACACCACATTCTACTATCGTGCTGTGAAATGAGATTAATCGAGCAGCACCAGTCAAATAGTGCATGCAATCCACAGTTATGAGAATATGTGGACAGTGTAGGTGAAACACAATTACTCTCCAAGCAAACAATATTATTTACATTGATACATATTTTGAGATTCTGTTAGGGTGTGTTGATGCAAGGGTGCTGAGAATGTCAAAATGTGTAATTTACGTGATAGAAAATCTCTGATGGGGCAGCAATATGAAATAGGATAAATTACAACTCACCACATGGAAGAGATGTTGAGCATCAGCCAAGCACATTATAAGAACACAGGGTTTTTTAAGCTACAGAACTTAATCCTCCATGAAATGATGAAAAAGAAAAACCATGCACACACACGGAAGGTTAGTAAGGCCTAAACGTGGAGAACAGCTATCTCAGCTGATGTGGCTTTACACAAGAAATGTGTCATGGGGATGGAGGGCAGTATGCGGAAAGGGTGGTGTAGGATGCTGCAGTGCTGCCTATGGGAGGAAGCATATACACTCCTGGAAATTGAAATAAGAACACCGTGAATTCATTGTCCCAGGAAGGGGAAACTTTATTGACACATTCCTGGGGTCAGATACATCACATGATCACACTGACAGAACCACAGGCACAAAGACACAGGCAACAGAGCATGCACAATGTCGGCACTAGTACAGTGTATATCCACGTTTCGCAGCAATGCAGGCTGCTATTCTCCCACGGAGACGATCGTAGAGATGCTGGATGTAGTCCTGTGGAACGGCTTGCCATGCCATTTCCACCTGGCGCCTCAGTTGGACCAGCCTTCGTGCTGGACGTGCAGACCGCGTGAGACGACGCTTCATCCAGTCCCAAACATGCTCAATGGGGGACAGATCCGGAGATCTTGCTGGCCAGAGTAGTTGACTTACACCTTCTAGAGCACGTTGGGTGGCACGGGATACATGCGGACGTGCATTGTCCTGTTGGAACAGCAAGTTCCCTTGCCGGTCTAGGAATGGTAGAACGATGGGTTCGATGACGGTTTGGATGTACCGTGCACTATTCAGTGTCCCCTCGACGATCACCAGTGGTGTACGGCCAGTGTAGGAGATCGCTCCCCACACCATGATGCCGGGTGTTGGCCCTGTGTGCCCCGGTCGTATGCAGTCCTGATTGTGGCGCTCACCTGCACGGCGCCAAACACGCATACGACCATCATTGGCACCAAGGCAGAAGCGACTCTCATCGCTGAAGACGACACGGCTCCATTCGTCCCTCCATTCACGCCTGTCGCGACACCACTGGCGGCGGGCTGCACGATGTTGGGGCGTGAGCGGAAGACGGCCTAACGGTGTGCGGGACCGTAGCCCAGCTTCATGGAGACAGTTGCGAATGGTCCTCGCCGATACCCCAGGAGCAACAGTGTCCCTAATTTGCTGGGAAGTGGCGGTGCGGTCCCCTACGGCACTGCGTAGGATCCTACGGTCTTGGCGTGCATCCGTGCGTCGCTGCGGTCCGATCCCAGGTCGACGGGCACGTGCACCTTCCGCCGACCACTGGCGACAACATCGATGTAATGTGGAGACCTGACGCCCCACGTGTTGAGCAATTCGGCGGTACGTCCACCCGGCCTCCCGCATGCCCACTATACGCCCTCGCTCAAAGTCCGTCAACTGCACATACGGTTCACGTCCACGCTGTCGCGGCATGCTACCAGTGATAAAGACTGCGATGGAGCTCCGTATGCCACGGCAAACTGGCTGACCCTGACGGCGGCGGTGCACAAATGCTGCGCAGCTAGCGCCATTCGACGGCCAACACCGCGGTTCCTGGTGTGTCCGCTGTGCCGTGCGTGTGATCATTGCTTGTACAGCCCTCTCGCAGTGTCCGGAGCAAGTATGGTGGGTCTGACACACCGGTGTCAATGTGTTCTTTTTTCCATTTCCAGGAGTGTATATTGTTGTGACAGGACGGTTGGATGGGGAAGGGGGGGAAGGGTTGGGGAGAGTAGCAGAAAAGGTGAAAAAACTGTACAGGTGCAAGGGGGAGGGGGGGGGGATGGGGCGACAGAAGGCGTGCGTAGAGCTGAGGTGGGAGCAGGAGTTGGGACAGAAGCAGGTGTAGATGAGGCCCGAACAGTGACAGCGCAGACCACGAAGCAGTCGAAGTCTAGCACATCAGGTCAGGCAGCCAACTCAAAATGGGCGGTCCAGCTGCCTCTCAGCCACATTCTAGCAGTGGCCATTCCCAGTGACAAACTGCTCGTCAGAGGAGATGCTCACATAGAATGCGGTACAGTTTTTCTTGTTTTTGGGCGCAAAAACAACCGGGGTTATATGCGCACACGTCAGAACTATAGGACACGAAGGCAGAGAGGTGTTAAAAATGACTAAACGTCAATCCCAATTGACATAATAGAAGACAGTGAAAAACAGGGACGTGGAGACAGAGCTACTAAAGAGACCACACAAACGGAGGTCCAAAACTAAAAATTAAATGCCCTTCGCCATATTGCTTTCACGGACTGAAAGTAAATCGCGGTCGACAGCCCATGCGTCAATTGCTAGAACGGTCGATAAATCAGACGGCAAGTGGGAACATAAACGGTTAAGAAATGGACTTTCAGCCAGGAAGAAGCGGACAGTTAAAATTTTGGTGCGGTGTAAAAAGTAGTGGGGGAGCGCCACTTATCAAATGACGATGGCTAAAAAGACAGTGCCCAATACGCAACCGAGTTAAAATGACTTCCTCCAGGCGGGAGAACCGAGTGGAGGCCACCCATGCTACTGGGAGAAGCTTAATAATCTTCAGCTTATTCCCTTAAGGAAGGACCAATGGCGATGCCGAAGGGACACCACCTCCTGATCTACAGCAACACAGTGATCACTGGAGGGAATACAGAAACTAGCGGGCTGAGATAAGAGGACTGCAGCCTTGGCAGCAGCGTCAGCAGCCTTATTTTCAGTCAGACCGACGTGACCAGGAATCCACATAAACTTCACAGTGGCTCCACCACACGTGATCAAGTAACAGTTTTCCTGAACCCGTTGCACTAAGGGATGGGCGGTGTAAAACGCACAGAGACTTTAAAGGGCGCGGAGTGTGTCTGAGCACGACAATTTAACAGTCTGTGACGCCAGATGTGCTCTGTGGCCTGATACAAGGCGAAGAGCTCGGCTGTAAATACTGAGCAGTGTGTCGGAAACCGACAACTAAAGACGTGAGTGCCAATGACGAAGGCACATCTGACCCTAGAGTCAGTCAGAGCCATAAGTGTACACAAATGTACTATCGCGAAATTCCGTGCGAAACCAACGAAACTGAAGGCGATATAGTAAGGCTGGAGTAGTGTCCTTACGAAGTCAATGAAGGCCAAGGTTAACAAGGGCCACTTCACGAAGCGAAATTGTCGAAGCATTCACACCCACTGGGGAAGTTGCAGGTAATTTCAAATTAAGCTGCCGAAGCAAGCGCCGGAAACGGACTCCAGGAGGTAACAGAGAAGAGGGATGTGCCCCGTACTGGCGATCGAAGTAAGCATCGAACGAGGAGGCATAGGATGGGTGGCCACGCGTGGCAGACAAACAGCATGCCTGAGGAGAAAGTCATGACGGTAGGACAGTGGTAGTTCAGCAACTTCAGCATACAGGCTCTCAATTGGGGTAGTGTAAAAGGCGCCATTGGGCAAATGGATAACATGATGTCGGATGTGTTGAGATGGCGTAAGAGGCTAGACGTGCAGATGCATAAACAAAGCACCCACAGTCGATTTTCGGATGGAAAATGGATCGGCACAAACGGAGGTTCGATCAGCATGCCAGGAGGTACCATTGAGGACACTCAGGACATTGAGGAACCACGTAACACGGGCTGCCAAGTAGGACACATGAGAGGACCAAGAGTTTCCTAGCGAGCATGAGCATCATGAATTTCGTAGTTTCAACGGAAGGGCAACATGCCCAAGATGTAAAGATGGTAGGAGAAACCACTTGCGCCGCCAGAAATTCATACCGACGGGTTTGTCAGTGGAAAAACGAAAACCATTGTAGGTACTCCAGGAGTACAGACGATCGAGACATCGTCGATGACGCCGCTCTGTGACAGGTCCGTGAGAACTGGAATATAAGGCAAAGAGGGAGCCGAAGATGTCCGGTGGGCGACAGGCCATTATAGGGTAAATGGCGGTAGCTAATAGGCTGGGGCCTCATGGTAGCCGAGCACGAACCCGCCAAAAAGTGGCGAGCCCCACTGTGGGGTGCGGCGCAGTGGTTGGAGCCGAGTCAGTAGACTGTGTGGCCACGTTCACAGGTGGCCCTGCTTCTGCCACTGCAGGAGATACCCACGATGAGACAAAAATAGTTGACAGTGGTAGGACACACGGGACAGGTCTCACATCTATGTTCTACTGATACGGGATGTGCAGCAAGGAGTAGGGAGTTGTGTTCAAATTGGGAAGGATGCCGATACTGCTTAGGTCGGGTGTGAAGCGGAATTGCTGCTGTTGAAGACGTGGGAAATATTTCACATTTTCAGGCACAATGAGAAGTAGTCGAAACTTCAGCATAATACATCATCATGTTGCTTCCATCTCGTGAGGTACATAGTTGTGAGGGGGACACTCCTCTGTGGCTGGACATTGTGCACTGGGAAATGGCAGATTACTTGAGAGAAGGGGTGGGAGATACATTTCTGCACGATGTGAGGAGGATGATTTCGATCTGTTAAGGCCTCAGGAAGGCCACTGGCACATTCACAAAAGAGTCGCTGGTCTGCAAGGTGGTGCAACCGCCGGCCAGTAGGCTGTACAGAAGCGACTTCAGTGCCGAACAGGTGACTGCTGTCAAATCTGAGGTACAGTAAACTGTGTGTTCAGTGCATTTGTCATCTGGCTATTTCCAATCATGCCGCAACAAACAGTCTACACTCATCCTCAGCTAGCTGCTGAGAAATTCACTGACGTAACATACAATGATCAGTTTAAAAAATGCGGTTCTCTACTCATTTCTTCAAATTTAAAGGATCACGAAATTTAATACGGTCTTAACAGCAGTTTGATTTTTGTCAGGCCATCAAACAGCCGTCAGGCCGTGAGTGTCCGTTTGTTCTGGGCACAGTGGAGTTGAAATTAAAAATTTGAGTAAGTTAACATGAGAACTTTACTGCTAGTGAATACAGTAGTTTAGTGGGTAGCTTTAGTACTGTGGAAATTAGTGTGTGTCCATATAGAGGCTAGAGTCTAAACTACTATCCAGTGTTGAACAGTATTCCAGTTCTTTATCAGTCCAAGGAAACTTCAGGGGCTGAAATAGGTTGGTGTGTATGTGAGGAACATTAACCAGTATACTGGATGCTAGGAGACCACGTGCCATTTTATGGTTTCTGTTGGACAATTAACTGGAATAAGCATATGTTCCGATGAGAAGTAGAGTTTCCATACAGAACAATCTTACCAAACAGCGGTTGCCAGTTCAGTTTTGTGTACTGGACGTAGAATTACTTTACGTTCATGGATATGGCTCAAATGTCTAATATTGTTCTGCCACCTGGAGATATCATGGGCAATGCAAAATTTAGAAATCTACCTCCAGCTTCCCAAGGGCTGAAGTTCTTTTGTGCAACGACAACCTTTTGGCATATCCAGGAGGCACGCTAAAGTCTGCTGTCCCTGACTTGCACCTGAGAGCAGACACATCCCACACAGAGCTGCTCGAGTTCACTCAGGCAGACACCCTTCGAAGTCCACTAGAGCGCCCTAGTAAAAAGCAGTTAGAGCTTCCACCGACTGTCCTGCACAGGGATGCACTGCTACATAAGCAGCGGCAATTGAGGCAATGACTTCCAGTATCTGTTGAGGACAAGTCACTGCTTTCTGCGACTGATGCCGAATCCAGTATTCTCAACGCAGCTGCAAATGAGGTGATTCCATTGCAATACTTAAATCTAATAAATCTCTCTTCGTAATGCTATTTGATTAGTGCACAGAGGAACAACGAGCCCTAAACGCTGTACTTCACATTTTCCCATCCCCAACTGTGTGTCAACACAGGTCCTCATAATATTGTGTTAACAGGTACATGCAGATTTTATCTTAACTGTTAATTTTATTAGCAAGCCCTGTTTGCCAAGAATGTGACAATTGACTGAAATTTTTGGATTTCACTACTTGTCATAATGAACCATTAATTTGAATGGCGCTCAGTATCACTGTGTTACAGCATTTCTTCGTACTGGACACAGCTTCCTCATCCGTGGACATAGCAGCAATGGGGTGCCTCCACGAATATTGCAATGATTTCTGACCAAGGTAAGACTTGCAATCGGGCGTACCCTGGGCGTCAGGTTTCTCTGGTGGCTGATCCTTTCACACCAGAATCATCATCTTGGTCCTTTTCAGGACCACAGTTGACCATATCGATCAATATAGAAGGTATATCACCACCAAAAGAAGATCTGTTACAAGAGCTGTGCAGACAAACCAAGTGCGATGTACTCTGCATAAAGGAGACTCACAGAACCTGTGAAATGCGCAGACCAAAAATCAACGGAATGCGACTGGCTACGGAAAGACCTCACCCAAAATACGGAAGTGCTATATTTGTCCAACCAGGTACACAGATAATATCATCGGCCTTTACTGAAGCAAATGATTACACAGAGTACGCGAAGGAACTTGTCCCCCTTCTTGCACCGGTGTACCGTAGGTCTCTAGAAGAGCGTAGCGTTCCAAAGGATTGGAAAAGGGCACAGGTCATCCCCGTTTTCAAGAAGGGACGTCGAACAGATGTGAAGAACTATAGACCTATATCTCTAAGGTCGATCAGTTGTAGAATTTTGGAACACGTATTGTGTTCGAGTATAATGACTTTCCTGGTGACTAGAAATCTACTCTGTAGGAATCAGCATGGGTTTCGAAAAAGACGGTCGTGTGAAACCCAGCTCGCGCTATTCGACCACGAGACTCAGAGGGCCATTGACACGGATTCCCAGGTAGACGCCGTGTTTCTTGACTTCCACAAGGCGTTAGATACAGTTCCCCACAGTCGTTTAATGAAGAAAGTAAGACCATATGGACTATCAGACCAATTGTGTGATTGGACTTAAGAGTTCATAGATAACAGAACGCAGCATGTCATTCTCAATGGAGAGTTGTCTTCCAAAGTAAGAGTGATTTCAGGTGTGCCGCAGGGGAGTGTCATAGGACCGTTGCTATTCACAACATACATAAATGACCTCGTGGATGACATCGGAAGTTCGCTGAGGCTTTTTGCAGATGATGCTGTGGTGTATCGAGAGGTTGTAACAACGGAAAATTGTACTGAAATGCAGGAGGATCTACAGCGAATTGACGCATGGTTCAGGGAATGGCAATTAGACAAGTGTAATGTTCTGCGAATACAAAGATAGATCCCTTATCATTTAGCTACAAAATAGCAGGTCAGCAACTGGAAACAGTTAATCCCATAAATTATCTGGGAGTACGCGTTAGGAGTGATTTAAAATGGAATGATCATATAAAGTTGATCGTTGGTAAAGCAGATGCCAGACAGATTCATTGGAAGAATCCTAAGGAAATGCAATCTGAAAACAAAGGAAGTAGGTTACAGTACGCTTGTTCGCCCACTGGTTGAATACTGCTCAGAAGTGTGGAATCCGCACCAGATAGGGTTGATAGAAGAGGTAGAGAAGATCTAACGGAGAGCAGCGCGCTTCGTTACAGGATCATTTAGTAATCGCGAAAGCGTTACGGAGATGATAAACTCCAGTGGAAGACTCTGCAGGAGAGACGCTCAGTAGCTCGGTACGGGCTTTTGTTAAAGTTTCGAGAACATACCTTCACCGAAGAGTCAAGCAGTATATTGCTCCCCCCTACGTATACCTCGCGAAGAGACTATGAGGGTAAAATCACAGAGATTAGAGCCCACACAGAAGCATACCGACAATCCTCCTTTCCACGAACAATACGATACTGGAATAGAAGGGAGAACCGATAGAGGTACCCAGGGTACCCTCCGCCATACACCGTCAGGTGGCTTGCGTAGTGTGGATGTAGATGTAGATATTGAAATCTTAACTTTTGAAATCAAAGGCTGTACAGTCGCATCTGTATACAAACCACCGGACGTTGATCTCAAAATCAATCTACCTGATAGCTTTTACAGTCAACACACGCAAATAGTGACTGTTGAGTCAGCTGTCACAGCACCACGTGGGGCTATGAGCATGATTATGAGAATGGTACAGCATTACAAGAATGGGCGTAAGGCAACCATCTCAGCCTTATACATGACCCTAAGCAACCTGCATTTTTCATCAGTGGCAGAGGGAGAAGTGGATACAACCCCGATCTGATATTTTGCAGCGAGAACATCTCACAACAGTGCATAAAAACTGTCTGCAACCATATTCCAAATACACAGCACAGACCGATCGTGTGCGAAATCTACGCAGGAGTTAGACCACAGACAGTTCGGATCAGGAGGTGGTTTCACTTCAGGAAAGCCAACTGGCCGAAGTTTACAGAAACGCTGGACGCTGGAGATCCCAGTATTGAACCTTCACCTGACTCATATGACACTTCCATGAGGGCTGTAAAGAGGTGCTCCAGAATTGCAATTCCTCGGGGTTGTCGAACATCATACATTCCTGGTCTAACTTCTGAACTTAGTGCTCAATTTACAGAGTATAAGATACTATTCGAAGAAGATCCATTCGACGAGACAACGCTATCGGCTGGGAATAAACTTATTGCATCTCTGACAGAATCCAAAAGGAATTCTTGGGTTAAAACGATGGAAGAACTTGATCTCATCAGAAACAGTCAAAGCGTCGAGATTGAGACGCCTCAATAATGACCAACCAGGTCCCAACCAGGTCCACAGCACACTGCAACATTACTGCAGATCAGATAGCACACCAACTGATCATGAATGGGAAAGGAAGCTATAGAATCAAAGTTCCGAAAGTACAGCAAGAGGCCCAAGAACAAACGAGGGATCTGACTCTCCCATTCTAGATATCTGAATTAAACAAAGCTATTAAGGAGAGCAAAACTGGAAAAGCATCCGCTCTAGATGACATCCGTATGGAGCAAATCAAGAATTTCGGCCCAGAAACAAGAAAGTGGATCCTGCAGCTTTTCAACAACCGCATGAACCAGTGCCAAATACCAAAGATCTGGCGAAAGAGCAGGGTGATAGCTCTTCTGAAAACTGGAAAGGAAGCAAATCGATCCAAGAATTTCAGACCAGTTAGCCTTTTGAGTCACCTTTATAAACTGTTCGAACGTATGATTCTGAATAGAATCCTACCAGTAATAGACCCTCTTCTCATGCCCGAACAAGGAGGATTTCGACCAAACAGAAGCTGCACAGGGCAACTTTTGAATCTCACTCAGTTAATAGAGGATGGCTTCGAAACCCGTAGAGTAATGGGCATGGTCTTCGTGGATCTCACAGCAGCGTATGATACTGTCCATCATCGATTACTCCAGGCAAAATTATACAATATGATCAAGAACGCCCACCTCGTTAGACTACTCAGCACCATCCTCCAAAACCGCAGGTTTTTTATTGTTATATTTCAAGGACAACACAGTCGCTCGAGAGCGCAGAAAAATGGTCTACCTCAGGGAAGCGTCTTGGCTCCACTTCTCTTCAACATTTATATCAACGACCAGCCATTGACCCCAGGCACAAGGAGATTCTTATATGCAGATGACCTAGCCCTTGCTACGCAGAGCTCATGCTTTGAAAGAGTGGAAAGAAACCTGACAACAGCACTTAGAACACTGTGAAGCTACTACAATCGGAAGACAAGTGTGTGCCTTTCATTCAAGCAACAGGGAAGCTAATCGTGAGCTACATATTGCATGGTCAGGCATCCAACTCCAGTATCATCACGCACCTAAATACTTGGGAGTCACTGTCGATAGAACTCTGACATTCAAAACTCACTGCAAGAACACCAAGATGAGAATCTCCGCTCAAAACAACCTAATTCGCAACTAGCGGGGACACAGTGGGGGTCACATCCACAAACTATTCGCTGTTCTGCAATGGCACTGTGCTTTTCTACTGCTGAATATGCTTCTCAGTCTGGCACAGGTCATCTCATGCCAGACAAGTAGACATTGCTCTCAACGAAACCTGCAAATTGATCACAGGTTGCTTAAGACCTACCCCAACTGATACGCTCTACTGCCTGGCTGGAAAAACACCACCATGGGTACGCAGAACAGTGGCTGCCAACAAGGAGGGACAAAGTGGAACAGGACAGTGCCCATCCAATGCACGGACATAATCCACCACAGCAACGGCTGAGATCGCGAAAGAGCTTCCTGAGAACATCCGAGAAGCTCACCATTTCACCAGGGAAGGCAAGGCCGGAGTTACGGAAGAAGTCGACGCCTCACCTGCAGACGCCAGAAGCTGAAGAACTACCACCTGGACACAACGAGAGCTGGCTGGTGTGGAAATCTTTAAACAGATTACGATCAGGAGTTGGACGATCCAGAGACAACCTGAAGAGATGGGGCGTCATAACATAAGATACGTCTTGTGATTGTGGACAAGAACAAACCACTAGCCACATGCTCCAGGGCCTTTTGTGCCCTATACCCTGCACGAAGATTTATCTCCTGCAAGCCACTCCAAGCGCCTTGGAGGTTCCAAAGTACTGGGCACATGTAATATAAATACAGTGTTTATTGATGTATTTGGCTACTGTAAATTTGTATGTTTCTGACGAGAATAAAATAGCAGCAATAGTTAGCTGCCAGGAGCTGAAGTGTAAAAGCTTTGGTTGAATGACGAAATGTAGGGAGAAATGGCGGTGGTAGTAATTATTCAATTGTAGATAAGTCTCAAACAGAGCTCTCTACATGGAACTACTACAAAACTGATCTGCATTAAAGTGAGCACAAATTCAGTATTGTTATTGTGCAGGTGTGTGTTTGCAGCCAAGTCAAGATTTTAGACAAGTAAACAGCAGAATCAAAATTGAATGAAAAATGGACGGAGCGAGTTCTGTTATAATGTTGTTACATAAATTCTTCAAAGGAAGGAACTTTATGATAAGTACTGACTTATATAGGAAAAACTTTCCAAGATAGGGTTTGACAGTACGAAAGTCTAGCATACATTTTTTGCCATTGTACATTCAGAGACAAGTATTTATGGGATACGCTGAAGCTTTTTCCTAGAACAAAAAAGGTAATAAAATCAATATGAAGAACGAAAGAAAAACTAAACAAGTATTCAACTTGCGCCATTTATACAGACACATATTTCTGTTATAGTCTCATTTTTTGAGAGAATGGCACAGAGCAACACTGCTATGCGATAGTACAGATTCTACTGTGTTTCTACAGTAGATCGGTTTCCCACTTGCATATTCTGTAATTGCTAGTCAGCCCATGTAGTGGAATTAACATGCAGGCAGTTTTCACAAAACAGAGCATCTCACAGCCTTAACCATAAAGTTAGTAAAAGTAAATTACTCAATTTTAAGGAAACAGTACCTGAAGATATTTGTTCCAAAACAGCGAAACTGCGACATCAAGGAGTGTAAAGGGCAGATCAAGAATGTTTGGTTGTTTCGTTGGTTGATTGGGGATGGGCGGGGGTGGCAGGAGGGGACCAAAAAGCAACGCCATCAGTCCTGTGATCTAAGGTGGCAGAAAAAGAGAGACAACACAAAGGACAGTCAGTCAGTCAGTCAGTCAAGGGGAAGGTGAAATGGGCAAAGAAAGAGGTTAAAGGTACGAAAGGGCAGCAGGTAGAGGAAAGATCAGGATGGGGTGGGCGCAAACAGAGAGAGCAGGACCATCACAGATACGCAATGCGCTTTGGAGCATCAGCTCCACCACTCACACCATATACACCACACCATACCATTCCATACAGAATACCGTAGCATGCGCAATCCCATGATCGTGACAATGTGGGCAACACCACGAGAAGAAGATCAAAAAAGGGGAATCAAAATGGCAGAGAAACCAGGCAAAATGTAGGGGAAAAAAGGGGAGAAGAACCCGGCCACTGTGGAGGCAAGGCCAAGGGCTCCATAAGCAATGTGAACGCTAACTAATGGCTTCCAGTTCCAGACGAATATTCGAAGATTTAAACACCGGAAGACACACCATTTTCGCGAAGAGAACCGATGTTACTGTTTGAGGATCATCTGCTAACACGCAGGACAAGGAAGGTTGGAGGGGATATGTAGTGAGAAGGGCCGAAACGCAGGGGCAATCCAGCAAAATATGGATGACTGTGGTGGAGGGGGAGGGGCGCAACTACAAGGTGAGGGGGATTGGGGGCGGCGCTCACTGCTGGGTTAAAAACTACTGGTCAACCTAGTATGGCGAATTCGAAATGGCAGATGGTGGAAGACGCCCAGTGGGAGAGTTGAAGGAGAGAATGCCATGTGGAGCTACCCCAGGGAAGGAAGGGGCAGAGGTATCGACGCCATAGGTACTAGGAGGGAGTTATACCCCAAATTGTTCATCTCACGCTTCAGAGAGAAAAATTATAAGTGGAGGTCAAACTCCAAAGAGGGACCAGACACACTAAACAAGGAAGGATCAAAAAGAAAAAGCAATGGCAACAAAACTGGAAGGAGTACAGAAAACCAGATGGCTGGCCAGGTCAAAATACTGTAGGTACAAAAACCAAGAGAGGAAAGAGGGGGCAGAGGGGAAGGAGTTACGACAGGGAGGAAAGGAGGATAATGGGTACGGAAATGCAGAGTGGTAGGGAAAAAACGGCTGGAATAACTCTGGGTCCTGTATAAGCCATGCATGAGCTCATGATAGAACCCCGAGCCTCAGGGAGTGGGGAGACCAAAAATTGAAAACGTGTTTAATAAACAAGAACTACGTACACACATCAAACAAAGATTTGCATCACCTTGGTTCCCAGAGTTCTGGAACATGTACGGAAAATTGGAAGAGAGATCAACATAAACATGCCCCCCCCCCCTTTTTTATTGCTCATGAAAACTACACATAACATGTTGTACCACCATACAACGAGACCTTCAGAGGTGGTACTTCAGATTGCTGTACACACTGATACCTCTAATACCTCTTGCACTGATTCATGCCTGCATTCGTCGTGGCATACTATCCCTAAGTTCATCAGAGCACTGTTGGTCCAAATTGTCCCATTCCTCAATGGCGATTTGTCATAAATCCCTCAGAGTGGTTGATGTGTCACGTCGCCCATAAACAGCCCTTTTTAATTTATCCCAGCCATGTTAGAGTCTATTTCTGGATAACATGCTGCCACTCTGGTCGAGCGATGTTATCCTGAAGGAAGTCATTCGCAAGACGTGCATGATGGGGGCGCGAATTGTCCTCCATGAAGACGAACGCCTTGGCAGTATGCTGCAGATATGGTTGCACTATCGGTCAGAGGATGGCATTCACGTTTCGTACACACATTACAGTGCCTTCCATGACCACCAGCGGCGTACGTCGGCCCCACATAACGCCACCCCAAAACAGCAGAGAGCCACCATCTTGCTGCACTCCCTTGACAGTGCGTCTAAGGCGTTCAGCATGACCGGGTTGCCTCCAAACACATCTCCGACGATTGTCTCAAGGCATATGGGGCATTCATCAGTGAAGAGAACGTGATGCCAATCCTGAGCAGTCCAGTCTACATGTTGTTGGGCCCATCTGTACCGCACTGCATGGTGTCTTGATTGCATAGATGGACTTAGTCATGGCCGTTGGGAGTGAAGTTGCGCAACATGCAGCCTATTGGGCACAGTTTGAGTCTTAACGCGATGTCCTGTGGCTGCACAAAAAGCATTATTCAACATGGCGTTGCTGTCAGGGTTCCTCCAAGCCATAATCCGTAGGTAGCGGTCATCCTCTGCCCTTGGGCGGCCTGATCGAGGCATGTCATCGACAGTTCCTATCTCTCTCCATCTCCTCCATGTCCAAACAACATTGCTTTGGTTCATTCTGAGACGCCTGGACACTTCCATTGTTGAGAGCCCTTCCTGGCACAAAGTAACAATGTGGAAGCGACCAAACCGCGGTATTGACTGTCTAAGCATGGTTGACCTACAGACAACACGAGCATGTACCTCCTTCCTGGTGGAATGACTAGAACTGATCGGCTGTCTGACCCCGTCTGTGTAATAGGCGTTGCTCATGCATGGTTGTTTACATCTTTGGGTGGGTTTAGTGATCTATCTGAACAGTCAGACTGCCTGTAATACAACATCCTCAGTCAACATCTATTTTCAGGAGTTCTGGGAACTGCGGTGATGCAGAAGTTTTTTATGTGCGTACATCGACAATGAGATAAAATATTAACAACCTAGAAATACATTCAAGTGTGTTTGCTTTTATAAGTATTGTAGATAACAGACCATACATAAGACACCGAAAATAACATTTGTGTGTCCTACCATTACGTTTTTCATTTTTCAACGTAATTCATCGACAAAGAAGGTCAAGTGAAAAAATGTGAGACAACTTACACTTTTGAGCAATATGATACGATTTCCTAGCAGTTATGAAGAAAACACACAGAAGTACATTTTCCAAGAAATTAACCATGTAAAAGAAATACACTCATCAAAAACTTAAATACACAGTAATGATGTTCCACAAATGCGAGAGAAGATGCCATGCACTATTTTGAAGATTGTGATATACAGATTCATTTTCCAAAACCTTTGGAAATTCTACACAGTGAGGTAAATGTAACCAATTTCCAATGTAAAATTGCATTTTCAGTTAGTTTCATTGAGCAATATCAACGCTGCATATTTTAGTTATTAATATGTCAATGTCACCCCCCCCCTCCCCCAGTAATGACTGAATAATGTACAAAAACACTTACCTCCTCTGCTAACTCCAAGGGCAACATCGTTAGCCTTCTGGACGGTTTGTGTGTAGGGAACTGTAAGAAATGAAGGAGCACACATTGTACAACGTAATAATGTAATTTGCTAGTAATGTCAGAAACATAATTAACCACAACACTAAGAATATCCCTGGTGCTAGTAAAACAGGACTTCATTTGCAAAATGTTTGCAATTTTTTCATATTAAGGCATATACAACAAATTCTAATACTAAGTCTGTTTCTCTGCAGGATTTCATAGGCAAAACGCCCTCTTACAAAGTCAAGAAACCCTAGCTGCTCAGTCCTCAAAATGTTAATATGCATTTCCTTTCAGTGCTCATCTTAATACCGGAGGAAAACTCGTTTCAAAACAAAAACCACCATAAAACATAACTTCAGTGGCAAAATAATGTGGAACTTTTGTTACAATTAATGAACTATTTACTGATATGTAAAAATTATTCTACAGTACACAGGAATCTGGTTCCTTGAGTCAACATCATTTAATTGCAAAAATGTTATGCACTAGTTATATGCACTAATGATACTAAAAATTCTATCCCAATAAGTGTCACATGCGAGTGAAATAAGCTTTGTCTGGGGACAGGATAGCAGCGTATGTTCTAGATTCAGAGGGACAGGCATCTCCAGAGAACAGGATTTAAGGGGACGCGATTTAAAGGGCAACAGTATAGCAATGTATGTTTCAGCAAAGATAATCTAACCACTTATTGAACATCCAGAGTCAAATTACCCACTTCGCCAATCAAGATCACTCCCCTTCTCACAGGAAACCACTGGGATTTCATCAAGGTCATCCATGGGAACTAACCGCACTCCTTAGGCAATTGTGCGAGTTATATTCAAGACCATGACGTTACTCGATGAAGGTTATTTGATATACTCTTAAAAACTCGCATGCAACCACTCCACTTCTCTCAGCCAATTGGAACACAATAAAATAGTACGAAACCAAGGTGGACCAATAACATTCGAGCTCACCTTCGGCCCCCCTTATTATAACCCTTCATAACTAAGTCGACTATGTAGGCTTTCCATTCGAGGTCTGAGCATTACTGGGAAAAAAACTCATGTTTGCTGTAACTAGTTATCATCCAGCTGCGGGATTTGGATGTAACTATTATAGACCCTCCAACAAACTAGCCAACAGATTATGAACAATTTTGATTTTGTAATACATTTTTTACTGTCTTTTGCTTATTAATATTTTTCATTTTTATTCACAATGGTATGTATTTAATGTACACACAATGCGTCTATTTACTACACTATGTGATCAAAAGCATCCGGCCAACCCCAGAAACGTATTTTTTCATATTAGGTGCGTTGTGCTCCAACCTACTGACAGGTACGCCATATCACCTATCTCAGTAGTCATTATATATAGTGAGAGAGAGCAGAATGGGGCGCTCCACGGAACTCACGGACTTCGAACATGGTCAGGTGATTGGGTGCCACGTGTGTACACGAGATTTCCAGACTCATGAACATCCCTAGGTCCACTGTTTACGGTGTGATAGTGAAGTGGAAATGGGAAGGGACACGTACAGCACAAAAGCGCACAGGCCGACCTCGTCTGACTGACAGACACCAACAACAATTGAAGCGGGTCGTAATGTGTAACAGGCAGACATCTGTCCAGACCATCACACCAGAATTTCAAACTGCATCAGGATCCACTGTAAGTACTATGACAGTCAGGTGGGAGTTGAGAAAACTTGAATTTCATGGTTGAGCTGCTGCTCATAAGCCACACATCACGCCGGTAAATGCCAAACGACACCTCACTTGGTGTAAAGAGAGTAAACATTGGACGATTGAACAGTGGGAAAACGTTGTGATGAGTGATGAATCACGGTACATAATGTGGCGATCCGATGGCAGGGTGTAGGTATGGCGAATGCCCAGTGAACGTCATCTTCCAGTGTGTTTAGTGCCAACTGTAAAATTCGGAGGCTTTGTTGTCATGGTGTGGTCGTGTTTTCACGCAGTGTGCGTGCACCCCTTGTTTCGCGTACCACTATCACTGGACAGGGCTACATTGATGTTTTAAGCACTTTGTTGCTTCCCACTGTGTAAGAGCAGTTTGGGGATGGTGAGTGCGTATTTCAACACGATCGAGCACTTGTTCCTAATCCATGGCCTGTGGCAGGGTGGTTACACGACAATAACGTCTCTGTAATGGACTGTTCTGCAGAAAGTCCTGACCCGAATCCTATAGAAACCTTTGGGATGTTTTGGAACGCCGACTTCGTGCCAGGCCTCACTGACCGACATCGATGCCTCTCCTCAGTGCAGCACTCCATGAATAACGGGCTGC